>NC_084750.1:37642152-37654652 GCF_033978785.1 Entelurus aequoreus | reverse complement strand
CAAAGTAGTCATGTATTTCAGTACGTACAGCTTGTTTGTTAACGATGTGGCAAGCTTACGCATTTATTTATTTAGCAAATGCACACGTTTCCTTTAGCAAGTGTAAAAAATTGTATATTCTTCATAGTGCAGTAAAATGCTAGGTTGTCACCTTGTCGGTACTTTGTTCATGTTTGGGATCGGTAATTTGCTGCTAGGGATGGAATGATGTTTAAAAAAATCACGGTTATTGTCAGCAAAATTATCACGTTATCAATATTTACCGGTATTTTTGAAAGTTCTCAAAAAGTACTCATTCACACTTACACTGCAAAAACTGAAATCTAAGTAAGATTAAATATCTCAAATAAGGGTGATATTTGCTTATTTTCTGTCTGATAAGATCATTCTTCTCACTATGCAGATTTTATGTTAGAGTGTTTTACTTGTTTTAAGGGTTTTGGTCCTAAATGATCTCAGTAAGATATTACAGCTTGTTGCTGAGATTTTATGACCTATATTGAGTAAAACATGCTTAAAACTAGACTATCAACTGATGCAAAGCTGTGTCATCAACACTCACAAGTATGAAACTACTTTTTTAAAGTAATAATTTCTTACTTCAAACATGAAAAAAAAAATCATGATGCGGAGCGCATATCATTATGTCAAGATAATGGCACTAGCATTTACTTAATTTAAGAATATTTTTCAACATATTAAGCATAAGGTCTCATTTTTTTTCTACCAAGAAAAGTGCACTTGTTATTAGTGAGAATATACTTATTTTAAGGTATTTTTGGGTTCATTGAGGTTAGCTAATTTTACTTGTTTTGGAAAGTCTTGACAAGCCAAATTTTCTTGTTCTATTGGCAGATAGTTTTGCTTAATTTTGCCTAATTTTTGTATTTTTTTTTCTTGTTTTTGAACACTGACTTTTTGCAGTGTATAACCAAGTGTTGTAGTTTATATTAAATACAGTGCATCCGGAAAGTATTCACACCGCTTTGCTTTTCCCACGTTTTCTTATGCGACAGCTTTTTTCCAAAATGGAATAAATTTATTTTTGTCCTCAAAATTTTACAGACATTACCTCATAACGACAAAGATTTGATTTTATTTTTTTAATTTGCGAACTTATTAAAAATTTAAAAAAATACTTTGTTAACCAGCTCCGTAGTACGGCTTATCCCACATCTTCAATGTTTGGTTAAGCCGGGAAACAAAGAGATTCTAGATAACAAACGTGATAGCACAGTAATGTACGGAGCCCCTAAAGGGACATGGGAATTTTTTTTTTTTTAGACATAAAATTGTCATTAAATGTAATATTGCCTGACAAAAAGTGATTCGACGTACGTAATATTTTGATATTTACACATCGCATATTTACACACGCGCATCTGACTAGAAGACCCTTATGTGCATTACATATATCAACATCAACTACCTACTGTACTGTTTACTTGTTGAAATACCCTTTTTAGAGCAAATATCTACCCACATAATTTATATGTGTATATATAATATATATATATATATATATGTGTATGTATGTATGTGTATATATATATATATATATATGTATATGTATGTATGTATGTATGTATGTATGTATGTATATATATATATATATATATATATATATATATATATATATATATATATATATATATATGTATATATATATATATATGTATGTGTATCTATATATATATATATATATATATATATATATATATATATATATATATATATATATATATATACATATTATGTATAAGCATGTATATATATACTCTACCGTTTAAAAGTTTGGGGTCACATTGAAATGTCCTTATTTTTGAAGGAAAAGCACTGTACTTTTCAATGAAGATAACTTTCAACTAGTCTTAACTTTAAAGAAATACACTCTATACATTGCTAATGTGGGAAATGACTATTCTAGCTGCAAATGTCTGGTTTTTGGTGCAATATCTACATAGGTGTATAGAGGCCCATTTCCAGCAACTATCACTCCAGTGTTCTAATGGTACAATGTGTTTGCTCATTGGCTCAGAAGGCTAATTGATGATTAGAAAACCCTTGTGCAATCATGTTCACACATCTGAAAACAGTTTAGCTCGTTACAGAAGCTACAAAACTGACCTTCCTTTGAGCAGATTGAGTTTCTGGAGCATCACATTTGTGGGGTCAATTAAATGCTCAAAATGGCCAGAAAAAGAGAACTTTCATCTGAAACTCGACAGTCTATTCTTGTTCTTAGAAATGAAGGCTATTCCACAAAATTGTTTGGGTGACCCCAAACTTTTGAACGGTAGTGTATATATATATTATATATTACTGTAACTTGTTCTTAAAAATAGTAGTTATTTTGTTTGTCAAATTTAGTGTTTGTGTGTTTATATGTATACTGTATATATGTATGTGTGTTTCTTCCTATACAGTATACATGTATATGTGTGTGTGTGTGTGTATATACTGTGTATATATATATGTATATATATATATTTATATATTATATATACACATATAAATTATATGGGTAGATATTTGCTCTAAAAAAGGGTATTTCAACAAGTAAACAGTACAGTAGGTAGTTGATGTTGATATATGTAGTGCACATAAGGGTATTCTAGTCAGATGCGCGTGTGTAAATATGCGATGTGTAAATATCAAAATATTACGTACGTCGAATCACTTTTTGTCAGGCAATATTACATTTAATGACAATTTTACATAAATGAATACATCCAAACACGTTGAGGAAAACTGTCCTTTCCCGGGCATGATAAAGTCTTAAATAATGTCAAACACGTAGCGTTACAATAACCAGGAAGATAAAGTGTTTGTCTCACACCTACTAATCAAGCATTCACATTTTGCCACAATACACATGGGGGAAAGTCCTAATTGGAAATACAGCCATATTAACTCCTAAACTGCCATTTTAACACACACCAAACCATCAGCACGCATCCAATGCTTTCTCGTGGCCACGAGAAAGTTTCTCGTGCGCACGAGAAAGTTTCTCGTGGCCACGAGATACTTTCTCGTGGCCACGAGAAACTTTTTATTAAAAAAAAAAAAAAAAAAAATTTATATATGTATATTTTTAAAAAAAAAATTTTTTTTTAATAAAAAGTTTCTCGTGGCCACAAGAAAGTTTCTCGTGGCCACGAGATACATGTCTAAAAAAAAAAAAATTCCCATGTCCCTTTAGGGCAGGGGTCGGCAACCCGCGGCTCTAGAGCCGCATGCGGCTCTTTAGCGCCGCCCTAGTGGCTCTCTGGAGCTTTTTCAGAAATGTATGAAAAATGGAAAAAGATGAGGGAAAAAAAAAAAAAATTTTGTTTTAATATGGTTTCTGTAGGAGGACAAACATGACACAAATCTCCCTAATTGTTATAAAGCACATTGTTTATATTAAACATCCTTCACTGATTCAAGTATTTGGCGAGCGCCGTTTTGTCCTACTAATTTTGGCGGTCTTTGAACTCACCGTAGTTTGTTTACATGGAGAACTTTCTCCGACTTTCTAGGACGTGTTTTACGCCACTTCTTTTTCTGTCTAATTTTGTCCACCAAACTTTTAACGTTGTGCATGAATGCACAAAGGTGAGTTTTGTTGATGTTATTGACTTGTGTGGAGTGCTAATCAGACATATTTGGTCACTGCATGACTGCAAGCTAATCGATGCTAACATGCTATTTAGGCGAGCTATATCTACATATTGCATCATTATGCCTCATTTGTAGGTATATTTGAGGTAATTTAGTTTCCTTTAAGGCATCTTAATTCAATTTATATCTCATGACACACTATCTGTATGTAATATGGCTTTTAATTTTTTGCGGCTCCAGACAGATTTGTTTTTGTATTTTTGGTCCAATATGGCTCTTTCAACATTTTGGGTTGCCGACCCCTGCTTTAGGGGCTCCGTAGTAATGCTAACAAGAGGGCATTTTTATTTTAATGGCTGCCGTTGGCATTGACAGAGGGGTCTCTCCTTTGCATCTTAACAGTTGTACAAATAGAGCCAAACTATCCTTGCCTGAGAACACCCTCCTCTTGTTAGAGTATAAATTGTTGGGGTGTTGGCACCAGTATTTAGATGAGATGTGACCAATCTGAGTCTATGAGCAAGAACTGATGAAGCCTGCTCGGATGAGAGGCGAAACTTCCTCTAAAACAAACTAAACAGTCCAGTTGCGATCGATAGAATGCCCTGAGATTACAATGAACTGGATGAATGAGAACATCCATATACACGGTGCAGTAATGTTAGATTCTAGGAGCAGTCAGCATTTTTATCTACAAAACCCAAAACCAGTGAAGTTGGCACGTTGTGTAAATTGTAAATAAAAACAGAATACAATGATTTGTTAATCCTTTTCAACTTATTTTCAATTGAATAGACTGCAAAGACAAGATGCTTAACATTCGAACTGTAAAACGTTGTTTTTATTGCAAATATTAGCTCATTTGGAATTTGATGCCAGCAACAATTTTCAAAAAGCTGGCACAAGTGGCAAAAAAGACTGAGAAAGTTGAGGAACGCTCGTGAAACAGTTATTTGGAACATCCCACAGGTGAACAGGCTAATTGGGAACAGGTGGGTGCCATGATTGGGTATAAAAGCAGCTTCCATGAAATGCTCAGTCATTCACAGACAAGGATGGGGCGAGGGTCACCACTTTGTGAAGAAATGCGTGAGCAAATTGTCCAACAGTTTAAGAACAACATTTCTCAACCAGCTATTGCAAGGAATTTAGGGATTTCACCATCTACGGTCTGTAATATCATCAAAAGCTTCAGAGAATCTGGGGAAATCACTGCACGTAAGCGGCTAAACTTGGATCTCTTAGGCGGTACTGCATCAAAAACTGACATCAGTGTGTAAAAGATATCACCACATGGGCTCAGGAACACTTCAGAAAACCACTGTCAGTAACTAAAGTTTGTCGCTACGTCTGTAAGTGCAAATTAAAACTCTACTATGCAAAGCGAAAGCCATTTATCAACAACACCCAGAAACGCCGCTGGCACAAAAAAAGCTGGCACAAGCGGCAAAAAAGACTGAGAAAGTTTAGGAATGCTCAACAAACACTTATTTGGAAAATCCCACAGGTGAACAGGCTAATTGGGAACAGGTGGGTGCCACAAAAAGTGCATTCTGCAGTAAACAAAGTACAATTGGTGTACTGAAGACTACAATACTTTTACTTCAAGTTAACATTGATTAAACAACACATTAAAATGGTAAATTATTAGTTTTCTTTAATGACTTGTATACACCAGTGCATAGCACCAGGGCTTTGGCAAACGGCAAGCGGTGACCCACATTGTGGAGTTTTTAAAAGTCAAATACTGTAGCATATATTGAATAAAATTACATCAAAATGCAGTTTGAATTTGAGGTACTGTACAATAATGTTTACCAACACATAAAACAAGTTTAAGGAATATTTCAGGAACAAAATGTTTTTTTCATCCACAAACTCAAAAACGATTTCAACACAAAGTGTAAGTTTTTTAGTACATGTTATATCAGAGGAGTTGAATAACATAAACAAAAAGTCTGATTAAAAAATATTTAGATATAAAAAAAAATGTTTTTCCCGATTAAATTAGTGGGTGTGTTTATTCTAATAAAGAGTCCTGTAAGTGCCTGCAAGTCCGTGTTCAGGGCAGGATTACTGGTGAGCTGCAGCAGATAGTGAAACTAAAGTCACTGCTCCTTCTACATCAGTGGTTCTTAACCTTGTTCGAGAAACCGAACCCCACCAGTTTCATATGTGCATTCACCGAACCCTTCTTCAGTGAAAAATAAAATGTTTTTTTTTTCAAATTCAAGACAAAGTTACCGTAATTTCCGGACTATAAGCCGCTACTTTTTCCCCTCGTTCTGGTCCCTGCGGCTTATACAACAATGCGGCTTATTTACGGCCTGTTCTTCTCCGACACCGACGAAGAGGATTTCGGTGGTTTTAGTACGCAGGAGGAAGACGATGACACAATGATTAAAGACTGACTTTTCATATACCGGTAGGCTGGTTATTTTGATAACGTACAGGCGAGCACTTTGTATTACTTTGCACCGTTGTATTATTTGTACTCTGCACGAATGCTGTTCGCCATGTCAAAGATGTGAAAGTTTGATTGAATGATTGAAAGATTTATTGTTAATAAATGGGACGCTTTGCGTTCCCAAACAGTCATCTCTGTCCCGAAAATCCCCTCCGTGGTAGCAGGAACCCCTATATACTACGGTAATTACACATCAAAACCCTGCGGCTTTTAGTCGGGTGCGGCTTATATATGGAGCAATCTGTATTTTCCCCTAAATTTAGCTGGTGCGGCTTATAGTCAGGTGCGGCTTATAGTCCGGAAATTACGGTATGTATTTTTACTGGTGCACAAAATGAACCGTGCATGAACATCACCTTGATCAAAGAACAAAACCAACACAGTGCATGAACTCACAACAAATTACACACATGCAAATCAGTGTGACTTCTGCTGTTGCCGTATCCATAAAGCCGACATAGAGAAGTTTTTATTTACACGATGAGCCTGAGGCTGACTCACCGAATCCCTAGGGTTCGATCGAACCCAGGTTAAGAACCACTGTTCTAAATGTTATTTCAACTTCTATGCTCGTGTTGGTCCTATATCTTTATTTTTGTTATTCTGGGCTGCACTTTCGAGCTGTGTAAGGCAGGGGTGTCCAAAGTGCGGCCCGGGGGCCATTTGCGGCCCGCAGGTAATATTTTAACGGTCCCGTGGCACATTCTAAAAATACGATTAAAAAAAATGTAAAACATAAAAAGTGGAATAAAAGAGCAAATAGGTGAAATGTAACAGTAAAATGTTTCTTTCTTTAAAAAATAATAATGAATCAAAATCAATGTCATTATGAATTATTGACCTATTCAAGGCTCCAATTACGTCACATTAAATATTCCACTTTGAGACATTTTTTGGCATATTTTGTGTTTGCCATATAAAAAACTAAGCTGTTTTTTTTTTTTAAACAATGGCCTAAAACGAACAAACAAAAAACATAAACAACAATAAAAGTTATAATTGACAGATGGATCTGAAGTTGATCTTGAGACTATTGTGTTAAAAGAAAAACAAAAAAAAGAAAGATTTATTTTGTATTACTTTACTGAGCAGGACCCTTCTGGATCCCCAATAATATTAGTGGGACTTTTTTTTTTTTTTTTAAGTGTCATTGCTCAAAAAATAATAATGAATCAATGTTGTTATGAGTTATGCTATGAGCTCCAATTATTATATAATCTCAAATATTCCACTTTAAAATGTTATTGGGGGAAAATATTGCATATTTTGTGTTTTTTCCATAAAAAAACAGGGTTTTCTTTGACAAAAAGAGCATACAGCGTAAATCTTAAAAAAAAACAACTTTATATTTACAGATAGACCTAATGTTGATATGGAGATTTAAACCTTGGATAATAATAATAATACTAAATAATGACACATTTTAAATATTTTTTTTACCTAAACCCTTTGGGGTCCCCAGGATCAAGCCTGAGTGGAGGCCTAAATGTATATTTTTTATACATATATTGTATTGGTTTTTAAAATAAAAAAATATCTAAATGGCCCCCGCTTGCTTTGATATTTCAGTGTGCGGCCCTCAGCGGGAAAAGTTTGGACACCCCTGGTGTAAGGGGACGAGGCACAAAGTTGGTTGAAAATTAATTGATTTTGGGACGGGAGGTTGCGCACGTACACGGACACAATTACATATAGACACATTCACAGACACACACAGGGTCACGGTCAATAAAGGTGGATTGTTCCGTTTACTACTGCGGTATTTTCTAACAGACAGTTCCGCCATGTTTGATCGAGGAAATATGCTAACAGCTGATCGCGATCAACGGTCACAATTTTATAATCGCCCATCCCTAATTTGACCTGTCACCTTCTACCGGTTACAGTTAACTACCACTACTTCTTTCTGTAAGACCATTTTATATTTTCATTGTAGCCACATTGAGTCATGATGACCTTCAATGGACCCCGACAATTCCTGACTAATTCCAACCACTTTAGGTCAACTATGTGTTTTTGTTTTTTTTACCACACTCATTGGACGTTAATCACCACTGAAAATGATTAGAGTGAAACTCCTTGAACTGTTCCAAATGTTCCCTCTCTGTGGTAAGCTTGAAAAGTCAACTTAACAGGGGAAACACATGCAATTGTTGGCTTGATTTCACCCCATAACCCCATAACCAAAAATATTGTGTTTGTATTATGGACGTATCATCATGAAAATAGATTCAGTGTTGATTCATTTTATTTGTTCATTAATAAAATCCCTTTTTCTTTTATTTATCATTAACACCGAGCTGATAATGATAACTGTGCTGTCCGGTTATTACACTTCCAAGTCTCATTTACAAGTATCAATAGAAGACTTTGCATGCAGTTGCAATTCCAAGATGTTAGGTGGCAGTAGTGTATAGGCTCGGTTGGAACGTACATCTTAAGTTGTAGTTTTGATTACCAATTTCGGAGGTGTTGAAATTGCCATGCAAAATCGCTAATGCTAATCAATAGCATGCACAAAACCCAAAACCAGTGAAGTCGGCACGTTGTGTAAATCGTAAATGAAAACAGAATACAATGAGGCCTACTCAAACATGAACACTGAATTAGTAATCTTGCTAAAAAATATATATACTGCATAAGAAGGAACTCATAAGTAAGTGACACAAAATAAAGTTACATACAATTAAAAATGAACAAAAATAATGATAAATATGTTTAATTAACCTGTCAAAATAAAGTAAAAACTAAAATACAGCTTAACACTTTAGCGATACTTTTGTTTGAGATAGTCATTACTGCCACAAGTGGTGGAAAAGTGTATTACAACTGAGTATTGCTGTGGCCCATAAGGACCACAGCTGAGAAACAGATATTATTGGGCGGTCGCAGCCCAACACGGCCCTATGGTTAATTAAGACTGATCGACACCAGGGGCTATTCACCTTTTTCAACTCGGGGCTCTACTATACCACTACATCTGTAAGTTCAAATTAAAACTCTACTATGCAAAGCGAAAGCCATTTATCAACAACACCCAGAAACGCAGATGGCACAAAAAAAGCTGGCAAAAGTGGCAAAAAAGACTGAGAAAGTTGAGGAATGCTCATCAAACACTTATTTGGAAAATCCCACATGTGAACAGGCTAAGTTAACACTAAACTAACCTTGTCAAATGATATGAAACCATGGGTTAATATTATCTAGGCTTAGGTCAGACTGATTACAAAAATAAATACTGACCCAATATACTGCAAGTTTGACTTATAAAAACTGATGAAAAATAAATGTACATACAAATATGCAGTGCTAATAAATACATTCTAACTAAGTAATAACAAATAATGTTTCTTAAATAAACTGCCTATAAAATTTAAATGCAACTGAAAATATGGCTTTACAATTTAAGTCATCATTTTTTGTGCTCAAAAAACTTCTCTTTGACTTTAGCTCCAGACTTCTTCTGTTTCTAATATTTTCATGACTGCCACAAGTGGTGGAAAGGTGTATTACAACTGAGTACCGCTAGCTGAGAAACAGATATTTTTGGGCGGCTCTCTGGGGTTAAGAAACACTGATCTAGACCAGCGGTCCCCAACCACCGACCGATTGGTACCGGGTCGCACAAGAAATAAAAAAAATAAAAATAAAAAGTTTTTATTTTTTTTTATTAAATCAACATAAAAAACACAATATATACATTATATAACAATATAGATCAATACAGTCTGCAGGGATACAGTCCGTAAGCACACATGATTGTATTTCTTTATTTAAAAAAATAAATAAATAAATAAAAAATAATAATAAAACACCCCACCAAACCCAACATTGTAGTGAGCGTAACTCAACTTTTGTGTTAAATAAATTCAACCCAATAGTTGGATTATGAATCAACACCACTAATTAATTTTAATTTTTTTATTAAATCAACATGAAAAAAACACAAGATACACTTACAATTAGTGCACCAACCCAAAACCCCCCCCCCCCCCCCCCCCATTTACACTCATTCTCACTCATTCACACAAAAGGGTCTTTTCCTTCTGTCATTAATATTTCTGGTTCCTACATTATATATCGATACAGTCTGCAAGGGATGCAGTCCGTGAAGCACACATGATTGTGTGTGCTGCTGGTCCACTAATAGTACTAACCTTTAACAGTTCATTTTACTCATTTTCATTCATTACTAGTTTCTATGTAACTGTTTTTATCTTATTTTAGTTTATTTTTCGTTAAAAAAAAAAAGGTTTTTTATTTATTTATTTATTTTATTTTTTGGTTGGGGAATAACCCAACATTAAGTTATCATAACTCAACTTTTTGGTTAAATAATTCAACGCAAAAGTTGGGTTGACAAAATTAACTTATTTTCCCGAGTCAAATTTGACACTATTGTTCTTTTTTTCTTTTTTTATAAATGTCTAATGAAAATGTCAACGAGGGATTTTTAATCACTGCTATGTTGAAATTGTAACTAATATTGATACTGTTGTTGATAATATTCATTTTTGTTTCACTACTTTTGGTTTGTTCTGTGTCGTGTTTGTGTCTCCTCTCAATTGCTCTGTTTATTGCAGTTCTGAGTGTTGCTGGGTCGGGTTTGGTTTTGGAATTGGATTGCATTGTTATGGTATTGCTGTGTATTGTTTTGTTGGATTGATTAATTTAAAAATAAATAAATAAATAAAATGGGGAAAAAAATGAATACATTTAAAAAGAAAAATCGATTTTTAAAAAATGAGAATCGATTCTGAATCGGACAACATGAGAATCGCGATTCGAATTCGAATCGATTTTTTCCCACACCCCTAATATATATATATATTAGGGCTGTCAAACGATTGTGTATTTTACCAAGCAAAAAGTCCCTGATTAGCATTCTATATAAGCCGGATACAGGATTTTTGCAAAACCCAGGATAGCACAGTGGGTAAGACTGTTGACTTGGAATGAAGGGTGCTGGGTTCAATACTAGGTACGTTGGTAGCATTTTGTTCCACCTTAAGTCTCTGATTAGCTTTTTACATGAGCTGGAAAGAATGATATACCAGTGCCAGGATGGCCCAGTGGTTAAGACTCTTGACTAGGATTAAACAGTCCTGAGTTCAATACCTGAGGATTTGACAGTATTTTATTTCACTCGTTTGTAGTGTAGTTTACCCAGCAACAAGTCCCTGATTACCTTTCTATATGAGCCAGAAAAACATCTTCACAAGACCCAGGTTGGCCCAGTGGTTAAGAGTCTTGACATGAAATAAACAGTCATGAGTTCGATACCAGTCGGGTTGACAGTATTTTGGTCCACCTCTTGTGTATTTTACCCAGCAAAAAGTCCCTGATTAGCTTTCTATACAAGTCGGATACAGGAGTTCACAACACCCAGGATAGCACAGTGGGTAAGACTGTTGACTTGGAATGAAGGGTGCTGGGTTCAATCCTAGGTACGTTGGTAGCATTTTGTTCCACCTTAAGTCTCTGATTAGCTTTTTACATGAGCTGGAAAGAATGATATACAAGTGCCAGGATGGCCCAGTGGTTAAGACTCTTGACTAGGATTAAACAGTCCTGAGTTCAATACCTGAGGGTTTGACAGTATTTTATTTCACTGGTTTGTGGTGTAGTTTACCCAGCAACAAGTCCCTGATTACCTTTCTATATGAGCCAGAAAAACATCTTCACAAGACCCAGGTTGGCCCAGTGGTTAAGAGTCTTGACATGCAATAAACAGTCATGAGTTCGATACCAGTCGGGTTGACAGTATTTTGGTCCACCTCTTGTGTATTTTACCCAGCAAAAAGTCCCTGATTAGCTTTCTATACAAGTCGGATACAGGGGTTCACAACACCCAGGATAGCACAGTGGGTAAGACTGTTGACTTGGAATGAAGGGTGCTGGGTTCAATCCCAGGTATGTTGGTAGCATTATGTTCCACCTTAAGTCTCTGATTAGCATTTTATATTAGCCGATAAGAATGGTTTACCAGTGCCAGGATGACCCAGTGGTTAAGACTCTTGATTAGGAATAAACAGTCCTGGGTTCAATACCAGTCGGGTTGACAGTATTTTATTCCACTGGTTTATAGTGTATTTTACCCAGCAACAAGTCTCTGATTAGCTTTCTATACAAGCCGGATACAAGATTTCTCAAGACCCAGGATGGCACAGTGGATAAGACTGTTGACTTGGAATAAAGGGTGCTGGGTTCAAATCCAGTAAGTTGACTTGCAACTTCTGAAGCTTTGATTGGAGGTGTCAGATGATATATTTCACCTCCACATGTAATGAAAACATAAAAATTAACTAATTTAATTGTTTTTTTAAGTGTTCCAATTAACTTTTTTTTTTTTTTTAATCGTACCTAGGAGAGCTCATTGGTCAACGCTCTCTATTATTATGTTTTACTCCTATTCCCCCCACCTCAGGAA
>NC_084750.1:37609652-37637152 GCF_033978785.1 Entelurus aequoreus | reverse complement strand
CCAAGTGGAGGAGTTCAAGTACCTTGGAGTCTTGTTCACGAGTGAGGGAAGAGTGGATCGTGAGAATCACTGCTATGTTGAAATTGTAACTAATATTGATACTGTTGTTGATAATATTCATTTTTGTTTCACTACTTTTGGTTTATTCTGTGTCGTGTTTGTGTCTCCTCTCAATTGCTCTGTTTATTGCAGTTCTGAGTGTTGCTGAGTCGGGTTTGGTTTTGGAATTGGATTGCATTGTTATGGTATATGCTGTGTATCGTTTTGTTGGATTGATTCATTAAAAAAATTAATAAATAAATAAAATGAAAAAATAAATAAACACATTTAAAAAAATTGATTTTTTTAAAAATGAGAATCGATTCTGAATCACACAACATGAGAATCGCGATTCGAATTGATTTTTTCCCACACCCCTATAGTTAACCTTTAAGTTAAAGTTAAAGTTAAAGTTAAAGTACCAATGATTGTCACACACACACTAGGTGTGGTGAAATTTGTCCTCTGCATTTGACCCATCCCCTTGTTCACCCCCTGGGAGGTGAGGGGAGCAGTGGGCAGCAGCGGTGCCGCGCCCGGGAATCATTTTTGGTGATTCAACCCCCAATTCCAACCCTTGATGCTGAGTGCCAAGCAGGGAGGTAATGGGTACCGCCCCAGTGGCCCTAACTGACACATCATTTTTATTCCGTTGCCATGAGGCGATTATAAACGATCCCTCCAATCTCTGCCTGGCAACAAGTGAATATGTGACACGATCAGGAAAAAAGAATCCTAGGAATTATGTATACAATGTTGCTGCAGCTGCAAGATTAGAATCTTCTAGGTACTCTCGCCTACTTATGCGATCGGCATCCCACTTCTTCTTTTTTTTGCACGTATAAAAAAACCACTGCTGATCCGCAGGAAAACTGGACGACTGCCAGATCTCATTTGAGAAGCCACCAGTTGATGCTTCACAAGGGGGATGAACAAACACAAAGCATGGAGGGTATAGATCACTCCTTACGGGATGTGAAGGTTAAGGAGAGCAAGGTCAAGTGAAAAGTGTTTGACAGCATGCATGCTGCTCGTATCTCCCAATATGTTAAATATTGCATTTTACAACTAGGATTTAGTCAGACCAGAATAGTAGAAGAAGAACTTTGCAGCACCAAGGATGGACATATTTGCATTAATATGTGCAGCCATGCACAGTCCACATTAATTCAACACGATGGTCAATAAAAAGGTTGCGTAAGTACTCAGAGAGTCACATTCAATCGTCTCCGGCCCAACACTTCTGTCAACTTGCCTGTATCTCCCGAATCCTGTTGCTGCCCGTTCATAGTTTGAGGGTACATGAGGAGATCCTGCTCATTTTAGGGGTGGACCGTCTCCTAATAAGCGTGTAATCCAGCTGCGGGATTTTATTTCTTCCCCCCCCTCTGGCCCCCCCCAAGCACATTCACAGCCGAAAGGACGGAGAAGGACAAAGAGTTTGGTCCAGCAGCATCTCCCCCGCGACGTGTGACACACGCAGCTCGTCTTGTCCCGAGGAGGCGCTCATGCAGCATGGGAGCCGCTCTCAAGTCTGCCTGCGCCCGCAGCCGACTCCATCCAGCAGTCTGAAGGCAAGGCGAGCCTTCACAATAAAAGCGGTGGTTTTTCAAAATAGCGCAGTGCCAATGATCTGCGAAAACGCACGGAAAAAAAATACTGGGTTATTTTGATAACCCAATTTATGGGTTGCTAGTGTTGGGTTAAATTTTGAGGTTATTTTTATGAAGCGCAATGCATTTTTTTGGGTTATAAGGGTATTACTCTAACTCAATTTCTGTTTTGTTTTTTTAATAAAAAGTTACTTTTTTCTTGAAGGGAATTTTATTAAGGATTAATCTCATCAACATTATTTACAAACAAACATCTTTTTGTAGCTGGGGACCGGTCAACGCTTGAAAATGTGTCCCACGGACCGGGGGGGGGGGGGGGGGGGGGGGGTATATATATATATATTTTTTTTTTTCATAAATAAATACAATCATGTGTGCTTACGGACTGTATCCATGCAGGCTGTATTGATCTATATTGATATATAATGTATATATTGTGTTTTTTATGTTGATTCAATAAAAAATAAAAAATTAAAAATTAAAAAAAAATATATATATATATATATATATATATATATATATATATATATATATATATAATATGTCTTAGATTATCCAAAAAATAGTGCTCGATACCGTGGTAGAGCGTAATATGTATGTGTGGGGAAAAAATCACAAGACTATTTCATCTCAAGATGAAATAGTCTTGTGATCTTTTTCCCCACACATACATACATACATATATATATATATATATATATATATATATATATATACATATATATATATATATATATACATATATACATATATATATATATATATATATATATATATATATATATATATATATATACATATATATATATATATATATATACATATATATATATATATACATATATATATATATATATATATACATATATATATATATATACATATATATATATATATATATATACATATATATATATATATATATATATATATATATATATATATACATATATATATATATATATATATATATATATATATATATATATATATATATATATATATATATATATATATACATATATATATATATATATATATATATATATATATATATGTATGTATATATTTTTTTAAATTTAATTTAATTTTTTTTAAATTTTAATTTAATTAATTTCAATCGGTACAGGTCCGCGGCCCGGTGGTTGGGGACCACTGCTGTATAGGACTACTATGACCATACACGGCAATTCTTGTAAAAAAAAAAAAAAAAAAAGGATATTCATTAAGTATTTCTCTTTTTTCAGCCAATCCTGAGGTATCCATCCATCCATCCATCTTCTTCCGCTTATCCGAGGTCAGGTCGTGGGGGCAGCACCCTAAGCAGGGAAGCTCAGACTTCCCTCTCCCCAGCCACTTCGTCCAGCTCTTCCCGGGGGATCCCGAGGCGTTCCCAGGCCAGCCGGGAGACATAGTCTTCCCAACGTGTCCTGGGTCTTCCCCGTGGCTTCCTACCGGTCGGACGTGCCCTAAACACCTCCCTAGGGAGGCGTTCGGGGGGCATCCTGAGGTACATGTCTGAAAAACAGAGTTTTACTTTCAAGGTGTATGAAATCGGTACTATACCACCTTTGAAAAGTACCGGTCCCGCTCTTTCATGTGAGTGACTACAGAGCCGAGGCGCATGATGTTGAGTGTGTCAAAACGCAGACACTAAGTGCATACAAGTAATAACGTCTTGGAGAGGAAAATGGCAAAAACAACAATTCCACTGCTTAATAAAGAGATTTAAGCAGGGAGGCACCGCGTTGCAAGTACTGTTTTACACATTTCCTGCATGTCGGCTGCCAGACCATGGTCACATCACAATGGATCCGTAAAGCTCCGCTCTTTGGTCGGAGTGACGAGGCCGTCGATTGGTTACAACTTGGTCACTTTATTTATAATTTCCACAAGGCACAACCGGACATCCACCATGCTACTTACACTCCTGCACATGCTAGCGCTACCGCTCCTAACTTGTCCACTCATTTCCTCACGTCACTCACCCCCACACACTGCCATTCTTAAAGGAACTTAGGTAAACATTTAAATAATAAGCATTCAGATATGCACAAGGAGTTATAAAAAGTGACATGTAATAATGTGTTTTGTTTTCCCGGAATGCTAAGGAAAGTTGGAGCGGGCAAGGCGTGAAGGTAAGGACATATTTTATTATTACTATAAAAAAAAGGAACAAAAGGCGCACACAAGGCGGAAGTACAAAAACTTGGCTAATGAAACAAAAACTTGCACAAAGGCAGAAACTATGAACATGAAGCAAAACTCGTTAACTGTGACATGAAAAAACAAAACTTACGTGGCGTGGCAAGAAGCATAACTATGAACGGGCATGAGTATCAGAAGTAGCATGGCATGAAGTGAGCAGAGGTAATGTCGCCAGGCTGACTTCCTGGCAACTATCGGTCTAAATAACAGTGACATGATTAGTGAAAACAGGTGCATGACTCAAAATGTGAAACTGGTGAAACTAATGGTTGCTATGGTGACAAAACAAGAGAGTGAAAAAGCAGGAACTAAGTGTCCAAAAACCAAACAGAACATGACTTAAACAAAACATGATCACAGACATGACAGTAGTTGGTACACCTGTCCTGCTGTTCGGTCCGGTGCAGACTGTAGTCGAGGAGCACAAGGCAGACGTTCCCTTCAGGGTCGATGCCATTTCAATGTCTTTTAATTTATATTTTAACCTCGTAAAATTGTTCTTTGACTATGAGTGTTTAATGTAGTGTAAGATTTTCTGTTCAAATAAAGCCAATGTTGACATTTTTTGTAGATCCCTTTATCTGGAAAAGTATCGAAAAGTATCGATATACATTTTGGTACCGGTACTAAATCATTGGTATCGGGACAATCCTAGTATGTACCATAAATGGGTTTCAACAATTTAACCGCTTGCCACTGATTTGGGTGATTGGTTAGTCCAGTGTTCTCAAACAGCGGGGAAGGCCCCCAAGGGTGAGCGCAATGCGTTGTTATGGGGGGGCCATGAGAGTCAGGAAGACTTTCAGTATTGCCATTGTCTTTTTATTTAGGATAGTACATACTGTATCTTTAAAATACACTCTCCACCATGACTATAAATGGTATAATTTGTCTATGAAATTGTTAGAACTATACCTCTGTATAACACCGTAAGCTTGTTAACAATAAAGGAAGCATCCCGCTGGTCTTTTCTTGTCTACCACCGTGGTTACAGTGAAGCCAAGTGCTACATACGCTTCATCATATTCTGGTACGGCAAAAAGGTCACACCCGCCCCCTCCCAGGGGGGCACACCCCACTATTTGAGAAGGAATGCATTAAGTTCAGAGTTTCTCAGATGTGTTATTCAGTCGAAAAGCGAACCCACTAATCAATCCCAGATCTAGCTGTCAGTCACCGCTCTTTGAGAGGTGTCTTGTTTGGCATACCAGATGTAGGAAGAATGCAGGAACTCAGAGGGAGAAATAGAAACAATTCATCCGACTGGCTCCCCACGACAGCAATAGGCCCTGGGGTCCGAGCTGCCCTGATCGAAGGGGTTTTTAAGGGTCTACCACATCTGGTTTTCGTTCACGGTTTTCATTTCCAGACATGTTGACGCCGGGACGTAAACAAAGGGGCTGATGTACAGTAATTAACACAAGGCTATATAAAAAGACTGATTTTTATTTGGCTCACATCTCCTTTCAGGTTTGCTGCAGCACCTGTAATTGTGAGGGCTCGTTTGAGCATAATAAAAGCTTTTTGTTCAACGATTCCTCACCGGCGTCATCTTTGGTCCAGTCACACCACCAAGTCGTCATCAGCATCTTTATAAACGTAGGTGGCAGCGATGTTTAAACATTACAAACAGTCTAACCAGGAAGTATAAGTATACATATTCCTTTGTTTGGATATATAATATCCTTAAAGGCCTACTGAAATGAAATGTTCTTATTTAAACGGGGATAGCAGGTCCATTCTATGTGTCATACTTGATCATTTCGCGATATTGCCATATTTTTGCTGAAAGGATTTAGTAGAGAACATCGACGATAAAGTTCGCAACTTTTGGTCGCTGATAAAAAAGCCTTGCCTGTACCGGAAGTAGCGTGACGTCACAGGTTGTGGAGCTCCTCACATCTGCACATTGTTTACAATCATGGCCACCAGCAGCGAGAGCGATTCGGACCGAGAAAGCGACGATTACCCCATTAATTTGAGCGAGGATGAAAGATTCGTGGATGAGGAAAGTGAGAGTGAAGGATTCGAGGGCAGTGGAAGCGATTCAGATTGGGAAGATGCTGTGAGAGGCGGGTGGGACCTGATATTCAGCTGGGAATGACTAAAACAGTAAATAAACACAAGACATATATATACTCTATTAGCCACAACACAACCAGGCTCATATTTAATATGCCACAAATTAATCCGCATAACAAACACCTCCCCCCTCCCGTCCATATAACCCACCAATACAACTCAAACACCCGCACAACACACTCAATCCCACAGCCCAAAGTACCGTTCACCTCCGTAAAGTTCATACAGCACATATATTTCCCCAAAGTTACGTACGTGACATGCACATAGCGGCACGCATGTACAAATGTTTGGAAGCCAAAGCTGCATACTCACGGTAGCGCGTCTGCTATCCAACTCAAAGTCCTCCTGGTTGTGTTGCTGCAGCCATCCGCTAATACACCGCTTCCCACCTACAGCTTTCTTTTTTGCTGTCTTCATTGTTCATTAAACAAATTGCAAAAGATTCACGAACACAGATGTCCAGAATACTGTGGAATTTTGCGATGAAAACAGACGACTTAATAGCTGGCCACAATGCTGTCCCAAAATGTCCGCTACAATTTTCAGCAGAATATTTTGCGGGAAACTTAAAATTGCACTTTACTAATCTAACCCGGCCGTATTGGCATGCATGTTAAGATTTCATCATTGATATATAAACTATCAGACTGCGTGGTCGGTAGTAGTGGGTTTCAGTAGGCCTTTAAGTAGAGATGTGCAGATCACTAGCAGCCGATGTTTATGAAAAATTCATTGATCGCTTTGCCGATTAATGCCTATTAATGGCGATCACAAATGCCGATTCCCTTTTGGCTAATATTTTATTATTCTCAGTCCCCTAGGTCACAATGTGGAGTGTGGACATACTCAGTGCATACTTTCCGGATGCACTGTAAGGGTAAAAAATAAAACAATTTTAAAACACATGTACATAAGTATTCACAGCCTATGCTCAATACTTTGTTGATGCACCTTTGGCAGAAATTACAGCCTCAAGTCTTTTTGAATGCAATGCCACAAGCTTGGCACACCTATCTTTGGGCAGTTTCGCCATTGGATGGGAAGCATTGGTTTTCATCCGGAATGTCTCTATTCATTGCTGCATTCGTCTTTCCATCTATCGTGACTAGTCTCCCAGTTCCTGCCGCTGAAAAACATCCCCACGGCATGATGCTGCCACCACCATGCTTCACTGTAAGGATGGCATTGGCTGTGCCTGGCTTCCTACAAACATGACGCCTGGCATTCGTGCCAAAAAGTTCAATCTTTGTCTAATCCAGTGGTTCTTAACCTGGGTTCGATCGAACCCTAGGGGTTCGGTGAGTCAGCCTCAGGGGTTTGGCGGAGGTCAAGACACACCCGACTCACCGTGTAAATAAAAACTTCTCCCTATCGACGTATTACGGATACGGCAACAGTAGAAGTCAGACTGATTTGCAGGTGTGTAATTTGTTGTGAGTTTATGCACTGTGTTGGTTTTGTTGTTTGAACAAGGTGATGTTCATGCACGGTTCATTTTGTGCACCAGTAAAAAAAAACATGGTAACACTTTAGTATGGGGAACATATTCACCATTAATTAGTTGCTTATTAACATACAAATTAGTAATGTATTGGCTCTTAACTAGTCATTATTAAGTACTTATTAATGCCTTATTCTGCATGGCCTTTTTATAACCCTAACCCTCTAACCCTGACCCTAACCCTAAACAAATAACTCTAAATTAAGTATGTGTTACTTAGAATATGTTCCCCATACTAAAGTGTTAACAAAAACATATAACTTTGTCTTGAATTTGAAAAAAAAAATACAATTTATTTTTCAAAAGTGCAACTCTGGGAATACTGTCCAGATGCACTGAAAATTAATAATACTTACCTCTATTAAGGCCAATGAACTGCATTTCTTAATATCATTATCAAGTATTTTACAGAGTATTAGGATTGTCAGTTGCACTCAACATAAATAAATTGAACAACTTGCACTTAATACATGTGATCGGTATCGGACGTTCTCGTTCATAGATGATCGGAGTTGGCATCATAAATCCCTAATCCAGTGGTTCTTAACCTTGTTGGAGGTACCGAACCCCACCAGTTTCATTTGCGCATTCACCGAACCCTTCTTTAGTGAAAAATAAAATGTTTTTTTTTCAAATTCAAGACAAAGTTATATGTTTTTGGTAACACTTTAGTATGGGGAACATATTCTAAGTAACAAAGACGTAATTTAGAGTTTTTTGGACACTAGGGGAACATATTCTAAGTCAGTGGTGTCCAAAGTGCGGGCCGGGGGCCATTTGCGGCCCGCAGCTAATTGTTTACCGGCCCGCCACACATTCTGCAAAAATTTCAAAATTGATAATATTGCAAAAATTTTAAAAAAACATTTTCAAAAAGTGGAATGAGGTGAAATCTAACAAGAAAAAGTTGCAATGTTGACACAAAGCTGCCATGCAGGCTGTTTTTTTTCTTTTGTCTTTGTTTATTTTTCTTTTTTTTGCCATTGCTAAAAAAATTTAAAAAAAAGACTAAAAATCTATGTTATAATTAATTATTACTTAAAAAATATCACTTTAAAATGTTTTATGTGGGAAAAATATTGCATATATTGTGTGGTTGCCATAAAAAAAACCAAAGTTTTATTTGACAAAAGAGCATAATACAAACAAAATAATAGTTCAAACGTAAAATCGACAGATATATCTGAAGTTGATCTCGTAATTTAAGTGTTAAAAGTTAAAAAAAACTAATAAAAATGTATCACTTTATGAGTGGTGGACCTTTTGGATCCCAAATATATTTAGTAGGATTTTATTTAACTTTTCACTGTGATTACTCAAAAATATTAAATAATTAAAATCAATGGTGTCCTGCATTATTGATCTTTTAGGGCTCTAATTACTAAATACTGCATATTTCAGTTTTACTATGAAAAACAAAGTTGTCTTTGACAGAAAAGGGATAAAACCTGTTTTTGTTTTACTTTATATCAACCTCAAAAAAATAAAAATAATAATATGACTTATTTTTTCTAATTTTTTTTTTAATGATCTATTGCTAACGATGGATTCTGATGCGTCATCTATGTTGCTGCTTCTTGATCTTAGCGCCGCTTTCGATACTGTTGATCGTAATATTTTATTAGAGCGTATGAAAACACGTATTGGGATGTCAGACTTAGCCTTGTCTTGGTTTAACTCTTATCTTACTGACAGGATGCAGTGTGTCTCCCATAACAATGTGACCTCGGACTATGTTAAGGTAACGTGCGGAGTCCCCCAGGGTTCGGTTCTTGGCCCTGCACTCTTTAGTATTTACATGCTGCCGCTAGGTGACATCATACGCAAATACGGTGTTAGCTTTCACTGTTATGCTGATGACACTCAACTCTACATGCCCCTAAAGCTGACCAACACGCCGGATTGTAGTCAGCTGGAGGCGTGTCTTAATGAAATTAAACAATGGATGTCCGCTAACTTTTTGCAACTCAACGCTAAGAAAACGGAAATGCTGATTATCGGTCCTGCTCAACACCGACATCTATTTAATAATACCACCTTAACATTTGACAACCAAATAATTAAACAAGGCGACTCGGTAAAGAATCTAGGTATTATCTTCGACCCAACTCTCTCGTTTGAGTCACACATTAAGAGTGTTACTAAAACGGCCTTCTTTCATCTCCGTAATATCGCTAAAATTTGTTCCATTTTGTCCACAAGCGACGCTGAGATCATTATCCATGCATTCGTTACATCTCGTCTCGATTACTGTAACGTTTTATTTTCGGGCCTCCCTATGTCTAGCATTAAAAGATTACAGTTGGTACAAAATGCGGCTGCTAGACTTTTGACAAAAACAAGAAGGTTTGATCATATTACGCCTATACTGGCTCACTTGCACTGGCTTCCTGTGCACTTAAGATGCGACTTTAAGGTTTTACTACTTACGTATAAAATACTACACGGTTTAGCTCCAGCCTATCTTGCCGATTGTATTGTACCATATGTCCCGACAAGAAATCTGCGTTCAAAGAACTCCGGCTTATTAGTCATTCCCAGAGCCCAAAAAAAGTCTGCGGGCTATAGAGCGTTTTCTATTCGGGCTCCAATACTATGGAATGCCCTCCCGGTAAAAGTTAGAGATGCTACCTCAGTAGAAGCATTTAAGTCCCATCTTAAAACTCATTTGTATACTCTAGCCTTTAAATAGACTCCCTTTTTAGACCGGTTGATCTGCCGTTTTTTATATTTTCTTTTCTCCTCTGCTCCCCTCTCCCTTATGGAGGGGGAGTTGCACAGGTCCGGTGGCCACGGATGAAGTGCTGGTTGTCCAGAGTCGGGACCCGGGGTGGACCACTAGCATGTGCATCGGTTGGGGACATCTCTGCGCTGCTGACCCGTCTCCGCTCGGGATGGTTCCTGCTGGCCCCACTATGGACTGGACTTTCGCTGATGTGTTGGATCCGCTGTGGACTGGACTTTCACAATATTATGTCAGACCCACTCGACATCCATTGCTTTCGGTCTCCCCTAGGGGGGGGGTTACCCACATATGCGGTCCTCTCCAAGGTTTCTCATAGTCATTCACATCGACGTCCCACTGGGGTGAGTTTTTCCTTGCCCGTATGTGGGCTCTGTACCGAGGATGTCGTTGTGGCTTGTGCAGCCCTTTGAGACACTTGTGATTTAGGGCTATATAAATAAACATTGATTGATTGATTGATTATTTTTTAACAGTTTAATGACTGAGACCCTTTATGGTCCCCGGGAGCCCTAAAGGTTAAAAAAAAGAAAATAATCCATATATTTTGTTAAGGTTTGAAAATGAAAAATATCAAAATGGCCCCCGCATGCTTACATTTTTTCGTGTGTGGCCCTCAGTGGAAAAAGTTTGGACACCCCTGTTCTAAGTAATAAAGACTTAATTTAGAGTTATTTGGTTAGGGTTAGAGGGCTAGGGTCAGGGTTAGAGGGTTAGGGTTATAATAAGGCCATGCCGGATAAGGCATTAATAAGTACTTAATAATGACTAGTTAAGAGCCAATATGTTACTAATTTGCATGTTAATAAGCAACTAATTAATGGTGAATATGTTCCCCATACTAAAGTGTTACCATGTTTTTTTACTGGTGCACAAAATGAACCGTGCATGAACATCACCTTGTTCAAACAACAAAACCAACACAGTGCATGAACTCACAACAAATTACACACCTGCAAACCAGTCAGCTGTTGCCGTATTCGTAATACACCGATAGGGAGAAGTTTGTATTTACACGATGAGTCGGGTGTTTTTTGACCTCTGAGGCCGACTCACCGAACCCCTATGGTTCGATCGAACCCAGGTTAAGAACCACTGCCCTAATCGGAACATCCCCCATCTTTAATTAGAATTAACTCTTTATTTGGAACAAGTACTAGTTAAACACTTGCTTGACACATACTAAATATGATTAGATTATTTATAGTATTTCAAATAACAGGGAACGTGAACATGTTGTTGTCCCCTTGGGGCGAATGACAGAAAAAACTTAAGAACCACTGGGTTAGTCTTCAGAATGTCACTGATTCTATGGGAAAATTGCCTAACAAAATCGTACATGTGGTGAAAATGTGGTGTTCATTTTAAAAGTATCTAATGGAGTCGAGGATTTTCACAAAAAAAGTGTGAAACCATTCCCATGCTGGAACGGAAGTGTGGAACTGTTCCCAGTTGGGAAGTATAAAAAGTTGTTAAACTGAGCGATAAGTGTGTCCCCAATACATGTGTCCATATAGGCCAAAGAGGTGTCATGCAGGAAAAGGAGATCACATCATAATTAGCTGACAAAACAGAAATGTGGTTTCTCACTCAACTTGCAAGGTCAACAGTTACAGCCTGCAACTGTTTGTGTTTGGAACGTAGCTCGTATCAATATTTCAAAACATCCGAGGAGGAAAAATGCTAGACTGCCAGAATACGTCTAACAAAAAAAAACTCCTCCTTTTGAAAAAAAAAAAGGTCCTGTTGACTAATGAGCCAAAATGTTTTTGAAATAAATTCCATCAGGAGGATGAGAAGTATTTGGGCGAGATCAAAAACAGCACATCAGCTATTGAACAATTTGCACAGTGTTGTTTACCGCCAGCGAGTTTCCATTTATAAAAGTGTCTATGCCATCTGTTCAGACTCTAAATGTCTAAATGCTGAATATTAAAATGTTGAATGTCTGCAATGCCATATTGTCTTGTTTGCATATTTTTATCACAATATTTTGGAACTTGTTTTCATCAAACTCCTCTAATATTCCTGGGAGTGTACAGTACGTCATCCACAACCATGTCAGCAAAATACACTACATTGCCAAAAGTATTTGGCCACCCATCCAAATGATCAGAATCAGGTGCCCTAATCACTTGGCCTACAGGGGCCGTACTTATCAAGCTTCTTAGAATTACTCCTAAGAAGTCTGCTAAGAGTTGACTTAAGAGTAAATAAATTCTTCGCTGAAAGCTGCACTTAAAAGTTAGCTATCAGGGGCCGTACTTATCAAGCTTCTTAGAGTGCCATTTTACACTTAAGTCCTGAGAATTTGCGAAATTTAGTCCTACTCTCAAACTTAAGAATAAAAGCTTTTTATCAACGTTCTTAAGTCTAAGAATCACTCCTACTCTCCACGATATTTAAGAGACCTTCAGAGGTGTCTTAAGTGGTTAGGAGTTGCCAGCAGGGGATGGCACTGAGGCGAGAGAGACGTGCGCGAACGTTCAGGGAACGGAACAATGCTTTTTTTTTTTGATGACGAGCAGCTGATCAAACGGTATCGTTTAGACAGAGCGGATATTATTTTTGTCACAGATTTAATACTTTTCGATTCCTTGTTGATTTCTGCATGTGTCTGCAGTGGGCTAGTATATATAGAGCCACCCACACCAGTTTCAAATTAGTTACCTAATTAATGAATTGGAAAGAAAATGTTATGACAGTCGCGTATGTGTGTGGCCGTGAGGTGAGTGACGTCAGTGAGTGTGTGGGCGATAGAAGAGAGGGAGCGGTAGCGTGAGTGCCGGCGGGGACTAGTTTGTTTTGTATTATTTTGTAGTTTATTGTCAAAATATACACTCCCATTGTCCACTTAAATATGTCCAATATATTTCTTTATTCTTAGACAACGGATTCCCTTCCGTGATTGGTCATTTCTATGGACACAGAAATGACGTCACCTAAAATTCCGTTTACGGCACATAGTAATGTCGTAATTCAGCTCTGAGTGTGACACTTAAGATTCAGTCCTACACTTCGCTGAAAGTGTGAGTAAGACGCTTGATAACTAACTTTTAAGTGCAGCTTTCAGCGAAGAATTTATTTACTCTTAAGTCAACTCTTAGCAGACTTCTTAGGAGTAATTCTAAGAAGCTTGATAAGTACGGCCCCAGGCGTCTTACTCACACTTTCAGCGAAGTGTAGGACTGAATCTTAAGAGTCACACTCAGAGCTGAATTACGACATTACTATGTGCCGTAAACGGAATTTTAGGTGACGTCATTTCTGTGTCCATAGAAATGACCAATCACGGAAGGGAATCCGTTGTCTAAGAATAAAGAAATATCTTGGACATATTTAAGTGGACAATGGGAGTGTATATTTTGACAATAAACTACAAAATAATACAAAACAAACAAACAATATTGGCAATGAATCAAAAATAAATGTTTCCTTTTTGTTGCACCTTTCCTGCTTCCTGCTCCCAGACCGTAACAAAGAGGCAGGGGAGACACTTCTCCAGGATGTATGCTCGGGGCAACACCCTTCACTTTACCCGGCAGTGGGTCTCCACAGGTGACGACTTTAGAGTGAATGATGAGTCCGGCGATTAGTTGCAAATCTTGCTTTATTGATTGCTTGCACACAGCCAATCCAACACAAAACAAACTAGTCCCCGCTCGCACTCACAATACCGCTCCCTCTCTTCTCTCGCCCACACACTCACTGACGTCACTCACCTCACACATACGCTACTCTCATAACATTTTCTTTCCAATTCATTAATTAGGCAACTAATTTGAAACTGGTGTGGGTGGCTCTATATATACTAGTCCACTGCAGCCACATGCAGAAATCAACAAGGAATCGAAAATTATTAAATCTGTGACAAAAATAATACCTGCTCTGTCTAAACGATACCGTTTGATCAGCTGCTCGTCATCAAACAAAGATGAACGTTCGCGCACGTCTCTCTCGCCTCAGTGCCATCCCCTGCTTGCAACTCCTAACCACTTAAGACACCTCTGAAGGTCTCTTAAATATCGTGGAGAGTAGGAGTGATTCTTAGACTTAAGAACGTTGATAAATAGCTTTTATTCTTAAATTTGAGAGTAGGACTAAATTTCGCAAATTTTCAGGACTTAAGTGTAAAATGGCACTCTAAGAAGCTTGATAAGTACGGCCCCAGGTGTATAAAATCAAGCACTTAGGCATGGAGACTGTTTCTACAAACATTTATGAAAGAATGGGCCGCTCTCAGTGATTTCCAGCGTGGAACTGTCACAGGATGCCACCTGTGCAACAAATCCAGTCGTGAAATTTCCTCGCTCCTAAATACTTCAAAGTCAACTTTCGGCTTTATTGCATGAAAATGGAAGAGTTTGGGAACAACAGCAACTCAGCCACCAAGTGGTAGGCCACGTGAACTGACAGAGAGGGGTCAGCCGATGCTGAAGCGCATAGTGGAAAGAGGTCGCCCACTTTCTGCACAGTCAGTTGCTACAGAGCTATGTGACCTTCCAATTAGCCCACGTACAGTACGCAGAGAGCTTCATGGAATGGGTTTCCATGGCCGAGCAGCTGCATCTAAGCCATACATCACCAAGTCCAATGCAAAGCGTGGGATGCAGTGGTGTAAAGCACGTCGCCACTGGACTCTAGAGCAGTGGAGATGTGTTCTCTGGTGTGATGAATCACGCTTTTCCATCTGGCAATCTGATGGACCAGTCTGGGTTTGGAGGTTGCCAGGAGAACGCTACATTTCGGACTTCCTTTTGCCGAGTGTGAAATTTGGTGGAGGAGGAATTATGTGTGGGGTTGTCTTTCAGGAGTTGGGCTTGGCCCTTTAGTTCCAGTGAAAGGAACTTTGAATGCTCCAGGATACCAAAACATTTTGGACAATTCCATGCTCTCAACCTTGTGGGAACAGTTTGGAGCGGGCCCCTTCCTCTTCCAACATGACTGTGCACCAGTGCACAAAGCAAGGTCTATAAAGACATGGATGACAGAGTCTGGTGTGGATGAACTTGACTGGCCTGCACAGAGTCCTGACCTGAACCCGATAGAACACCTTTGGGATGAATTAGAACGTAGACAGAGAGCCAGGCCTTCTCGACCAACATCAGTGTGTGATCTCACCAATGCGCTTTTGGAAGAATGGTGGAAAATTCCTATAAACACACTCCGCAACCTTGTGGACAGCCTTCCCAGAAGAGTTGAAGCTGTAATAGCTGCAAAAGGTGGACCGACATCATATTGAACCCTATGGGTTAGGAATGGGATGGCACTTCAAGTTCATATGTGAGTCAGGGCAGGTGCCAAATACTTTTGGCAATATAGTGTATATTATACTGTATTATATTATGTTGTACTTTTTATGTTAATGTCTCTGAATGACCCAATTAAATATTAGCTACTCAGTTGTCTCTGGGGAATGTACTCAGTTGGTCAATTACAGGACATTTAACCATTAATGAATTCTGCATATTTATATTTTCAATGACAATACTTGTACACTTTATGGTAAAGACTGTGCATATTGGTGATTAAATGGCGCAAATGTATTCAAAGTGTTCAATCTATGGCTGTGCTTCTTCCTCGATTATGTTTCATCTGCAGTGCTCGGGACGACAGACAGACACGACTATTTGTCGCCATCTAGTGGAACGCTTGGGTAAACTGCCAAGAAACTCAGAGGTCGGTTTTAAATCCGAAGCCAAAAATAAAACAAACATTACAAGATTTCGCTTGAAGACTAAATAAATTATAATTCTAAACATAACATAAAAACGAAAAAAATATTTACAACCCTCAAAACATCTGATAAGGTTTCAAATGTACATATATGGAAAATAACATTACATTTACCTCACATTATTAGGCTTTTGTGCAATTTAATATTGTTTTAATGTGTTTATATTTTTAAATACATTTTTTAAAAAATAGTAATTTCACTACTCAAGCATATTTTCTTGAAGTAGCCCAGGGTTTTAACAACAAAGAGCCACGGCCTAAACGAAAGTCTTTTTTTTTTTTTGTCCTGTCCAGCTTCTCAGGCAAATCATATAGTTGCATTTGGTCCGCCAGTTCCACCCTTTGCTACGTTCAGTATTGCATATTTAGTTTTCTTTTTGTTGTTGACTTTTTTTTTTGAGTGGGGTGGGCTGTGTATCGACCATAATGGTGAGATGTACTGTATACTTCCTTTTTCAAAATTTACAAATTTACAGAAATGCAGACCGAACCGTTGTACATGTCTTGTTGTTTTCTTCTAAGTCAAGATAACAAGAAAATACATATTTCTGAAAATACAAAGAGAACTGAAATATATTGCTCTCATCACGCTAGTATAGGCCTGGTATTCATACCGCCCTTAAAGGCCTACTGAAACCCACTACTACCGACCACGCAGTCTGATAGTTTATATATCAATGATGAAATCTTAACATGGCAACACATGCCAATACGGCCGGGTTAACTTATAAAGTGCAATTTTAAATTTCCCGCGAAACTTCCGGTTGAAAACGTCTATGTGTCACTGTGAATGTCTATTTCGCGTTCTCGACTCTCATTTTCAAGAGGATATAGTATCCGAGGTGGTTTAAAATACAAATCCGTGATCCACAATAGAAAAAGGAGAAAAGTGTGGAATCCAATGAGCCCTTTTACCTAAGTTACGGTCAGAGCGAAAAAAGATACGTCCTGCACTGCCTCTCTAGTCCTTCACTCTCACGTTCCTCATCCACGAATCTTTCATCCTCGCTCAAATTAATGGGGTAATCGTCGCTTTCTCGGTCCGAATCGCTCTCGCTGCTGGTGTAAACAATGGGGAAATGTGAGGAGCCCTTCAACCTGCGACGTCACGCTACTTCCGGTACAGGCAAGGCTTTTTTTTATCAGCGACCAAAAGTTGCGAACTTTATCGTCGATGTTCTCTACTAAATCCTTTCTGCAAAAATATGGCAATATCGCGAAATGGTCAAGTATGACACATAGAACGGATCTGCTATCCCCGTTTTAAAAAAAATAAATCATTTCAGTAGGCCTTTAAAATCGGTAGTGTTGATATTGGGAAAAAAATTGCCCACCCCACATTTGTAGTATTGAACTTAAAGTTGTTGTTTTTTAATAGGGTGTACATTGCTGTTTAATGGAGACTAATAAAAAGCTAATTTGTGTCAACAAAGAAGGTGGTTTTATTGGATAAAAACATGTGCATCAGTTGCAAATCTTTTGAGAAAATATAAACAGTACAAGTAAAAATATATATTCTATTTCTCTCCTTTAGTTTCACTATCTGAACAGTGTGAGCCCTCAGCCTCCTCTTCTTCTTCCTCTTCAATTTTTTTATTCAGAGGGTCTCTGAGTGCCATCAGTTCCTGTAGCTTTACATAGGACTCACACTCAGTAGAAAAGTGGTTTCTCTAAAACACAAAGCGAGAGATCAGAAATCTTCATACTGTACATCCACCATACTCAAACACTACTGTTAAACAAAATGAATCAGGGAGTACTTTACAGATCCTATAAAGGATTTTTTTTTCCCAGTAATTATTTGATCCCCTGCTGAGTTTGTAAGTTTACCCGCTTTAGAAGACATGAACAGTACAATTGTCATGGCAGATTTACTGTAATAGACAAAAAAAGTCGAATAAAAAGAGAGAACAATTGTTAAAGATTGTGAATGAAATCACATTTGACTGAGGGAATCAAGAATGCTAGCCCCCTAAACCGACTACAGTATGTGCATGTGAAGAACAATTTAGTCCTGCCCCTTCAGCAAAAGGTTTGGTGAGAAAACACGACTGTTGGAAGAATAATTTAGAAATGGAAGCACGACAAGGCAACAGGCAAGATCACAACTTGTTAATAAGGATGGTTCTCATAAAGGTGAACGATCAGCCCAGAATTACACAAGATGAAGGGTACCTATGATGGTTTTAATTAACATTTAACACACTTCCTTGTGGTCTAGATAACAAGTATTGGATAGGATTTGGTGGAGGGACGGCTCCAAGATTTTTTCTTTATTGGGGCTAAAAGGGGGCTTGACCGATTTGTGGGGTGGCAAAGAAAATAATAGATTTTCAAGACTTCAGTTTTCATTTACTCCAATAAAATCAGTTATGATACACAGCACAAGCATGTTCAATATAAAAGTAGTTTTAACTGAATTTGACCAAAGAATATTCAACAAAATAGTTAGATCTAATACAAGCGACATGGCAAAAATGTTTCACGTACAGAGGTGACAAATACAGACAATACACTCAATCAATCAATCAATCAATCAATCAAAGTTTATTTATATAGCCCTTAATCACAAGTGTCTCAAAGGGCTGCACAAGCCACAACAACGTCCTCGGCTCAGATCCCACATATGACATACGACAACAAGAGCATTTATTCCGTATGCATAATTAATGAAAACAGACAACTATGCATTGGCAATATTGTTGTGGATCACAACATAACTTAATAAATTATTAATAGTGAAAATAATATGAGGCCCATAGGCTACAAAGTGCACCTGGCGTTGCCACAATGAGAAGTGCAAACAATTTACAATTGATTGTTCTGAAAGGCCGGGCAAAAAAAGTTTGCATTCATGCTGGGATTGGGCAGCCAAAAGATAGAGCTGGACATTTGATAGGTGTTTGGAAAGATGGACCGGTTGCGCGATTGGCCACATAAAGATGGACTCAGCCCGATGGTAGGCTTGGTAAAGATGGACTTGCGAAGACAATTGGCTGCCACAAAGCTGTCCCGTTTTGGGGGCAGTCTTATCATAATTTCTACCAAATGTGGATAATTTGCTGACGTCACCAGTGGGATGTCACAAATGGGGCAAATTTCAAACGGCATGTTTGGAGAAAGGCCGAAGGAGGGCAAGACTGCTTTATAAATATCTTCTTAATGCTTCTGCGGTTTGAATTTAAAATCTCGGGACTTAGGCAGATCCCAAATACACAACAGCAGGTACATATGAGTGAAGAAAAAATGTGTTTGCATGAAAGGGCCTTAAAATGCTAGGGGGCTCAACTGGGGCTAAACAGATTTCTTAAGGGGCAACAGCCCCCCTAGCACCGGTTTAGTGACATCCCTTATTTTGTGTACATTTTGCTTCACTTCACACTTCATCACCTATGGTCATGAAGTGTGGGACATGACCGAAAGAATAAGATCGCGGATACAAGCGGCCGAAATGAGTTTCCTCAGAAGGGTGGCTGGCATCTTCCTTAGAGATAGGGTGAGAAATTCAGTCACCCGAGAGAGACTCTGAGTAGAGCCGCTGCTCCTTCGCTTGGAAAGGAGCCAGCTTTGGTGGTTCGGGCATCTCGTGCGGATGCCTCACCAGCGTCTCCCTAGGGAGGTCCTCGTTGCACGTCCCACTGGGAGGAGACCCCGCGGCAGGCCAAGGACCAGATGGGGGGGATTACATCTCCTCTCTGGCCTGGGAACACTTCGGGATTCCCCAGGAGGAAGTCGCTAATGTTGCTCTGGAGAGGGAAGTCTGGGGGTCTCTGCTGGAGCTGTTGTCCCTGCGACCCGATTCCGGATAAGCGGTTGAAGATGGAACGGATGGATGGATGGATTTTGCTTCGCTGTCACATTTATAACACGCTTTCTGCACATGTCTGCAAACGGCTCGTGTGTGGAGGTGTTCCCTTTAGATTTATAATGAAACTCTTCATGCAATAACCTCTTCAAAAGTGTCAGTTTATCTTATGAAAATGTACAGTTTAAATATATATCTTGAAGACGAATAACATCACCGCAAATTTTTTGTTCAGACAGTCAAAAATAGACTTTATGAACAGTATAGAGATTCACTCGTACAACTTACATGATACATCATTAAAACCGCTGCATATACAAACATTTATCTCACTGAATGTTTGTATTGTGTGTATGACACAATTAGATACGAATAATACTGTATATTACCTTCTCGCTTGTTTTCTCAAACCAAGTAGTAATGTCTGTAATGGTCTTTTTCATCAGGGGATCACGGCGAATCAAACATTCTAACCACATTTATAAGTCAGTATATGGGAAAATCAATATAGGTACCATAGGGGGGTTGGGACCACAGTCACAAAGAAAACCATAAGTAACACACTCGGCCGTAATGGACTGAGATCTTGCAGTGCCCGCAGACTCCCCCTGCTCAAGGAGAATTTCCAATGAACACCTGAATTATTTAGAAGAGACTTGGAAAATTACGATGTGGTCGAGTAGGACTAAAACGTAGCTCTTTGGCATCTACTCGACTTGCCGTGTTTCGAGGCAGATGAAGACTTCATTACATTGAGGGGCCGATGAACAGGGTCATGCTCATGTACCGTAGAGTCTTGGATGAAAACTTCCTATTCTTAGTTAGAGCATTGAAGATGGTTGCACAGATGGGTCTTCCACCGTGACAATGACGCAAAGAATAAAGCCAGCCAAGGCAACAAAAAAATGGCTCAAGTAGAGGCACATGAAGATCCTGGAGTTGCCTAACCTCAGGACCTTAATCCTTAAAAATAGGGGTCTTTGACGATTTCCAGGCCAAGAACCCCCATACTGATGGAGCGGTGACCCCTACTTATATATGTTGGATGCATGTGTGCATTGTTGTTGTACAATGTTTAGCATGGATAATTAGCAATAATGAACAAGATGAATAAGTCTCTTATATCCCATACATACATACTGTATCTTGATTAGGGTTGTAGTGAGGTATACTTATTAATGATAAACCCTGCTAACATTTCTAAGAGTTGCTATTTCTGTTTAAAATTGTTATTGTAAACCTGTCCTAAAGGTACCTTGTTAACCTGTGGTTTCTGAGGTGTAGGTTAAGGTTTATAGCTCTTCTGCATGTTTTTTTTTGTCGTGTCCTTGTTTTTGTTAGCTGATAGCTGAGAATGGTCTCTCGGCCAGTTACGTAGAACCTTACAGACCCTTGTGATTGACACAGCTGGGGCATTGGAGGGACAGGTGAATAAACCGGTGCCCTGCTTGAAAGAGCTCTTGTGTTTCACTGAACATGTGTATTGCTGTCTGAAATACGTTTTCTGTCTCCATTTATATGTTCACAGAAGTGTGTTGATCAAAGTCAGTGTACATTTAAAGCCAATTGTTTAATATGAAAAATAGTTTCAAAAAGTCTAACAAACCAAGATTTCATGACCCTGCTGCAGTACCTCAACAAACTGCTGTTGTAGACCTCTGCTATTAACAAAATTCTGGAAATGGAGTTGAAATCTAGAGTTGCCAAGTGACATCTGGTTCCTAACAACGGTTTCGCCACCTAGCTTTGGGACCAAATACTTTCATTATATCACTCAATCAAATACAAATTCATGTAAAACCATGACTGTTTTTTTGCTTGATGTTATGTCTCTCTCTGTAAAAATAAAAATGTAATTGAAAATACGGAATTATTTATATTTAAGGTGCTAAACTTACTATATCAGCAGAGGATCAAAATAATTATTACGTCACTGTATGTATATATCCAAAATGCATTTGTGATGTCTGTAATTGACTTGCTAAAAATTTAGTGCATGTGTTGAAATATTTTCGTAAACCTGACACCTACCTGAAGACAGAGACGCAGCAGACCTTTACCTGAATCTTGCATCTGCAGGGATGACAGGAACTGTGGTAGTGACTGCTCTGTTATCCTATTGCCTACACAAATATATATAATCAACATTTTAAATTAGAATTGTCTAATTGCAAATTTACTATTTATCAATTGAAGTTCTCTGTACAGAAAGGTTAAACATATTAATTTCATCAAACTCCAAGCAAAATGCAATAAGTAATTTGATTACACTGATATAATGGTACACTGCTTTTAAATCAGGAAAATGTACAATATACGTCACATTATCAATCAATCAATCAAAGTTTACTCATATAGCCCTTAATCACAAATGTCTCAAGAAGTCTAAAGCCTTTTCGATCAGCCAGAGCACATTTAATGATTTGTTTGGTGATGGGAATAACAATCAATTCATTGATTTTTAGGAATTACGTGATTAATTTCATTTTAAAGCAAAACTATTGAGTGTACTAATAGCAGAGATGCTATTGATTCAATCTCAACTAGTTTGAAGTCTAAAGAACAACATGAAGTCAGCTGTTGGAAGTTGAGCTACATCCACACAGGCCTGCGGGAAGCAGTAGTCTGTTCAATTCATCACAACAATAGAAACAGGAGGTCAGAGAGATTTAGATTAAAAATGAAATAACTTTTAATTCTAGAACTAATAATTGTATCAAATGGACCTTCCTCGTTGTAATTGTGCCAGTGTTTCCACTACTGGTGTTCCAAGTTGTGTGAAGTAGTTGCACACTTAAACATACACGTCAACCTTCCCAATTCCCCTGGGAAACTCCCGTATGTTTCTGCTCTGTGCTGGTGCCCTCCCATTCTCGTAGTTGTTCAATATTTTAATCTGTATAAAGAAAAATAAATTATCTTCCGTACTGCCTGAGCATCAGAGCTCATGGTCCGTTCTGCAACACTAAGAACACCAGCGTAACACAGGGGTATCAAACTCATTTTAGCTCAGGGGCCACATGGAGGAAAATCTATTCCGAAGTGGGCCGGACTGGTAAAATCATGGCATGATAACTTAAAAATAAAGACAACTTCAGATTGTTTTCTTGTTTTTAAAAATAGACCAAGCAAGTACTAAAAATGTACAAATCATAATTTGTTTTTATTACACATACATGTTGCTGTTAAAAGTATTCTATTGTTATTTATATGTTCTAAATAAATTATGTGATCATGTTCATCAGTCAAAAAGGTGAAATTGAGTATGGCAGAGTTTTAAAATGCTCCCATTGGTGTTCATTTTTAATCAGTCAGAAAATGAAATGAATAACATCAAAATGTAATTACAGTATGGTATTAATGTAATTTGGTATTTTTTCTCAATTGATGTACTAACATCATGTGGTTTGTTCTATACATATACAGTATCATCTACAACAACACTTGTTAATTTGGACTAATTTCATTAATCACACATGAAGTTAAACAAGGATACACATTATTTCAGTATATGTATGTGCACCCAGAAAATAAGTACAGAGCAAAATGTACAGATTATCAAAAGCACTTATTTGAGTAGAAATGTCACAGGTTACATTACCAACAACGTATTTGGCAATCAAGGCAAGAACGTAACAATCCACATTTTTTATACCAATACCAATAAGCAGCAATGGTATGCAGTATCCAAACACAAAAAAGTGTTGCCTCTATCTTAAGGTGAACATAGCTTCGCCCCCTCTGAAGTCATGCACGCTCTAGGAGCAGGGGATAAAAATAATTGCTATTGTGACATCCAGTGTTCACATTTAAAACAGCGGTTTCTTTCATTCAAAAATTTTCGCTGAATTTTTATACCTGGCAAACTCATCTCACGAGCTGGGCCGTACGTTTGACACTCCTGCTGTAGTCCGTACAGTCTCAAAATAAAAGCACATCAGTAAAATGACACGGTTGCACCACAGTAGGTAACACCACCGCTACCCACTCCAGTCAGCTAAATATTACATGTTTTTCAAACGCAGATGTTGATAGGTATGCCATTTTATCGATCAGATAATTATACTATGATGTTATAACAGACAGTGTTTAGTGCATTTGTTTGGCTTACATTGTATTAGCCTGGCTTTTCTTAGTGTGTTCATCATGTCTTTCATCAAGTTACTTTGATATTAGATATGCAATGGAAGAAAGGATTCTACTGACTAAATTATTCATGAATTAAATATTAATACGCAATATGAAAGGTTGCAAATTCTGTGGGGAATAAATTTACATACTGTAAGTCAGAAAATATTTCAACCAGTAGTTCACAGGCATCTTCTTGAACTTGTTATATCCAATATTTACATAACATCACATTGCATGTGTACAATGGAAAATTTGGGAAATTTTGGTTTCAGATAAGTAGGGGTACCAAAAAAAGTTGAAAAGGTTGGACTGGAAAAGTTTATAAACTAAGTGATTGGACTAAAATAGCCCTTTTCTCAACTCTCAAAGCGCTTTACTTTGAGCCCAATATTAATTCACTTCACAGCCACACTGTAATGATGGCAAGCTACATCTGTAGCCACAGCATCCCTTGGCTGACTGACATAAATGTGCCTTCCAATGCACGCCAACGGCCTCTAAACCCACCACCAAATCCTAATGCACATGTACTATACTGGAGGCAAGGTGGATAAAGTGTCTTACGCAAGGACTCAACAGCAGAGTCCAAACCGCCATTGTCGGGTTACTGGACAACCTGGTCCTCCTGAGCCACTGCCACCCCTTAAAATATTTTTTTTGCAGTTTCCCTTTTTTGTACTGTGATAAAAATGTACTGACCTGCCAGGTTGAGGGAGGCGAGGCTCGTGTTTCCCGGCAGAATGAGATCTCCATTCCTCTGCTCTGGCGACTCAGTCACTAGCAGGCTCGCCATCTCCACTGGTCTTTTGTGCTAATGGAGAAGAAAGTAAACAAATGGTGAATATACTGAATTTAATCATTCCATAATTTAAAAGAAAAACTTGATTAAACCTCTTGTTCATTCACTTGTGTTTTTTCCTCAATGTCTTGACCTTCTGCTATAATTGATTGAAAGAAAAAATATAATCTATAAAACATAGAAAATGTATTTACACATTAACTAAAAACAAGTGTTTACAGGAAGTAGCTAATTACCTTTTTTAGGACACCTTTGGTCTTTGGCTGGAGCACGTTTCCCATCGGGTTTTGAAGATTCCTTGAATAAAGGATAACATTAGTTCGCAGATTTAAAACACAAACCAATAAAAGCCACAACTTGAAGATGTATAGGATTATAACTATTCATTTATTTAATAATATCATTTTTTGCATTATACCCGCTTTTTAGCAGCGATTTTGCTCTCCCCTTTGTTGGCGTTAAGTGAAGTGGCGCTGGCTACGGAAGGGAGCTGGTCAGTAGACAGATTGGCAACAGATGATTGGACAACATCGACTGCAGCAGAGGACTGAAAAAGCAAAGAATTATTGTGAATATGTTGAACTATTTATATGCCGTATATGTGCTCTGTATTTCTTTATTCACCAGCAAGCTTGAAACATTTGCAAAAAAACTATTGCAGTTACCAAGCAGAATCGACAAAGAAAGAAAAGAACATATGATAATACATATTTGCTGGTTATTAATGGAGAGTGTATTATACCTCTAATCCCTAAATAAAGGCGAATATGGTATGAGAGCTATTTCGTCCGCTAAGGCGAGCAGTATGCTTTTACTCGATTGTTGGTTATTTCATGATCCCAAATGACAATTTGTAGTTTGTTAGTTATCCTCCTGTGTTTTAAATCATTTCCTGTCTTGGTGCTCTTATTTTGGTTCTACTTCCTGTTGAGTTTCCTGTCAAAACACCTGTTTTTACTTTTAATCAAGTCTATTAAGGTACACCTGTTGTTCCTTGCCAGCATTGATTTATTGTGTTTTTGTCATTGTCCATTTATGCACTAGCCTTTTGTTTCTACCATTTTTGCTCTTAAGTAAATAATTAAGTTATTTAACCTGCACATTGCCATCTGTCTCTGCATCATGGAGTCACGGCAAGCTCAACCATGCGCTATTGTGTCAGGTTGGTTTTAAACAAGATTAAGTGAAAACTACACCACAATTTTTACAAAAATTGGTGGACAAATAATGGCACACACAGTTAGACATGTTGTACACTCATTGTGCATTTACTCTTCCCTCCACTAAATAATATTTCTGTATGATTTTTTTTTGCAAAGGCAAAGACCAGCAACCCACTGAAAACAGGTCCTTGAGTCCACTAGTTCAGTGGTTCTCAACCTCTTTTCAGTGATGTACCCCCTGTGAACATTTTTTTAATTCAAGTACCCTCTAATCAGAGCAAAGCATTTTTGGTTGAAAAAAGAAATAAAGAAGTAAAATACAGCACTATGTCATCAGTTTCTGACTTATTAAATTGTATAACAGTGCAAAATATTGCTCATTTGTAGTGGTCTTTCTTTAACTATTTGGGAAAAAAGACATAAAAATAACTAAAAACTTGTTGAAAAATAAACAAGTGATTCAATTATAAATAAAGATTTCTACACATTGAAGTAATCATCAACTTAAAGTGCCCTCTTTGGGGATTGTTATAGAGATCCATCTGGATTCATGAACTTAATTCTAAACATTTCTTCACAAAAAAAGAAATCTTTAACATCAATATTTATGGAACATGTCCACAAAAAATCTAGCTGTCAACACTGAATATTGCATTGTTGCATTTCTTTTCACAGTTCTTTTTAACAGACATTTTACTGAGAAACCTGAGCTTGTGCTTCACTGAGTTTATGAACTTATATTCATATTTTGTTGAAGTATTATTGAATAAATATATTTATAAAGGATTTTTGAATTTTTGCTATTTTTAGAATATTTTAAAAATATCTCACCTACCCCTTGGCATACCTTCACGTACCCCCCAGGGGTACGCGTACCCCCATTTGAGAACCACTGCACTAGTTGACAATCACTGCCTTAGTTTATAGATTTTACCTGCATTTATTTATGTTCATTACCCTTTGCTCTTTTATCCTGCACTACAACGAGCTAATGCCACGAAATTGTGTTCTTATCTGTACTGTAAAATTCAAATTTGAATGACAATAAAAGGAAGTCTAAGTCTTTGCTCATTGCATTTGGTTTTTGTATGCATCTTTTGTTACTCACTACTTTAGTATTGTCTCCTGGTCTACTTTGGGATCCAACTACCACTCTGCATAGCCAAATCGTAACAGCATGCATCTCAATCAACGGAAGAATGGCTTCAGCAAAAGAAGATGGACATTTTAAAATGGCCCAGTTTTAGGACAAATATTTACCAGGATTAACTTGTACACACCAAAAACATTGGAATGAAAATCATGATACAAATTATACGCCATGATTTCGCAATTGAATCACAGCTCTGTCTTTAATATGAAATATGCATTAGGAGAAAATAAGAACAATGCTCTCCTATAGTGACACTTACACAATGCATTTTCTCCATGAGTAGTTTCCGCCTTTCAACAATTTCTTCGTGAGTAAGCACAACCTCGCCAAGAACCTCAGAATAGACACATTGCATAAGTCCATAGTATAGATACCGTGCATTTATAACAGCATAGTTCATGTTAACTACCATGGCAAGTTCAGTAGCTCCTGAGTCACCAATCTGATTGTTGGAAAGTGAGAGGAACAGCAAAGAACGATTGAAACGCAGGCCCTGAATATGACAAAAAAAAACAACTATGAAA
>NC_084750.1:37552152-37604652 GCF_033978785.1 Entelurus aequoreus | reverse complement strand
CATCTAAAATACTAATTCCGGCTCCCTAAAATTAGCCTTTTGGCTTCCAAATGGCTCCGCAGATTTTTTGGGTTGATTAATATATTACCAAAATAAGTATAAATGTAATATTGTGTGTACTATTTGTAAACGTATGACTATTTACAGTGAAAAAACACAACATTACAAATACAATCACACAATGTGTGTAATCACTAATTTGTGATATTTTTCTTGGTGTGCAGTACCAGTGTTAAGATATTGTTTTTTGTTGTATTTTTACAAATACAGTACAAAGTATAATAATTAGTTCACAATGTAGTGAGCAATGTATATTATTTATTAGTATTTTTAAAAGTTTCCATACGTTTTACTACTGTTACTGTATGTAAAACCATATAATTTCCCCATTGTGGGATGAATACAAGTTTAATTATCTATCACTGTTTAAAAGTAGCTAAACTAAAAGACAAAGCAGCATTTGGTAACAGTTTTTGCTCGTCTTCAGCAAAGATTGGCATTCGGAAACACAAAGTGCCTTAGCTTTTGTTCCATGCAGCTCATTTATCTCACCTTTCCTGCATATACTCTTAAGTATCGTTTGCAAACTACCCATCACTGCAGTGAGACTCTAGAGATTACTTTTTCTCAAAACTGTTGTTCAGTTCGATCAACTTCAAGGGTATTTCACTTCAAATATCCCTCTGTACTCATGTGTGTAACAAACGAAGGCTGTGTTTACCTTCTTTGAATTCGGAGTTGGAGGAGGCAGATTTGGTCTTTAATGTTGGAATAGTTTTCATTTCCAAAAGAGCACAGAGTGCAGGAAAATCGGTCGTCACATTGCCAGAACACTCATAACCATCTGTGAGGATCAGGTTGACAAAAAAATAATAATTTCAAACTCATGCTGTAAGGCAGGGGTGTCCACAGTGCAGCTTGGAGTTGGGGGTCAATTGAGCAGCAGGATGTTTTTCATTGTCCCTCATAATTTAGTAAAATGCATTAATGAGCTATATTACTAGATATTGCACTATTGCCTTTAAACCTGGAACAGAAACTAAGATGGGGATGTTCACACATCTTAGCATACTGTATACTGACCAACATACAAAACCCAAAACCAGTGAAGTTGGCACGTTGTGTAAATGGTAAATAAAAACAGAATACAATGATTTGCAAATCCTTTTCAAACTATATTCAATTGAATAGACTGCAAAGCCAAGATACTTAACGTTCGAACTGGAAAACGTTATTTTTTTGCAAATATTAGCTCATTTGGAATTTGATGCCTGCAACATGTTTCAAAAAAGCTGGCACAAGTGGCAAAAAAGACTGAGAAAGTTGAGGAATGCTCATCAAACACTTATTTGGAACGTCCCACAGGTTAACAGGCTAATTGGGAACCGGTGGGTGTCATGATTGGGTATAAAAGCAGCTTCCATGAAATGCTCAGTCACTCACAAACAAGGATGGGACGAGGGTCACCACTTTGTGAACAAATGCGTGAGCAAATTGTCTAACAGTTTAAAAACAACATTTCTCAACTAGCTATAGCAAGGAATTTAGGGATTTCACCATCTACGGCCCGTAATATCCTCAAATGGTTCAGAGAATCTGGAGAAATCACTGCACGTAAGCGATGATGTTACGGACCTTCGATCCCTCAGGCGGTACTGCATCAAAAAGCGACATCAGTGTGTAAAAGATATCGCCACTTGGGCTCAAGAACACTTCAGAAAACCACTGTCAGTAACTACAGTTTGTAGCTACATCTGTAAGTGCAAGTTAAAACTCTACTATGCAAAGCGAAAGCCATTTACCAACAACACCCAGAAACGCTGCCGGCTAAGATGGACTGATGCAAAGTAGAAAAGTGTTCTGTGGTTTGACGAGTCCACATTTTAAATTGTTTTTGGAAACTGTGGACGTTGTGTACTCCGGAACAAAGAGGAAAAGAACAATCCGGATTGTTATAGGCGCAAAGTTCAAAAGCCAGCATCTGTGATGGTATGGGGGTGTATTAGTGCCCACAGCATGGGTAACTTATACATCTGTGAAGGCACCATTAATGCTGAAAGGTACATACAGGTTTTGGAGCAACATATGTTGCCATCCATGCAATGTTATCATGGACGCCCCTGCTTATTTCAGCAAGACAATGCCAAGCCACGTGTTGGAACAGCTTGGCTTGATAGTAAAAGAGTGTGGGTACTAGACTGGCCTGCCTGTAGTACAGACCTGTCTCCCATTGAAAATGTGTGGCGCATTATGAAGCCTAAAATACCACGACAGAGACCCCCGGACTGTTGAACAACTTAAGCTGTACATCAAGCAAGAATGGGAAAGAATTCCACCTGAAAAGCTTCAAAAATTGGTCTCCTCAGTTGCCAAACGTTTACTGAGGGTTGTTAAAAGGAAAGGCCATGTAACACAGTGGTAAAAATTGCCCTTTCCCAACTACTTTGGCACGTGTTGCAGCCATGAAATTCTAAGTTAATTATTATTTGAAAAAAAAAAATAAAGTTAATGAGTTTGAACATCAAATATATTGTCTTTGTAGTGCATTCAATTGAATATGGGTTGAAAAGGATTTGCAAATCATTGTATTCCGTTTATATTTACATCTAACACAATTCCCCAACACATATGGAAACGGGGTAAGGGTACATTTAAAGGCTCAAATTCACAAAGTGTACTTACCAAACGTTCGAGTAGCAGATGTTTCATTCGTAGTTGCTGCTGTGGAAACAAGTAGTTATATTTCATATGCGGTTGTTGTCAATAAAATGAAACCATTAGAGTTGACAGTTGTCACCAAATATGACTTGACATCTACCTGTTTGTACCGGGGCCGCCTCTTCAACTTCAGAGGTAGTCTTCTCTGCCTTGTCCTTGGTTTGTTTCTTCCTCGCCATGTTTGACGCCCTTCCCGCGTCCCTCGTGAAAGCGCTAACTGCGTAACTATGGCAACATTGAATCGAAGCAACGACGGACTTTACAGTTAAATCCTGCCAGTGGAACTGGAAATGACTGATATCTTTAAATGTGACATGTTCGTTTATTCTTGTTTCGGTATCGCGGCGCGCAAAGTAAGTAATATACTTACAAACCTGACGAAAATTGTTCAAGTTACTTCCTTATACAATGATAATATCGCGAGACTTGGAAGGTGCCCGGGATCATGTGTGTACGGACATACATATTATACGTTTGTTTATCGTTTGGAAAATAAACAATATTTTACATAGAAATCCAACTGATTTATTATTAGGTATCCAAATGTATTATTGTGTTTAAAAATCAAAAATGGGAATTAAAACAACGAGTGAAAACATGCGAAGTGTCTTTTTTAAAGGGTCCTGGTCTGGGTGACCCAAAAACACAGAAAGAAGAAGTCAAGGACAACTTTAAAACAAATGTGTATATCAGTGGTGGGGGTTCAACTATGGAATTATCTTTACAATGAGATAAAAGTAAAAATATATTCCAATTGAAAAATATATATATAAAGACAGAACAATAAGATCATATGGACAGCCATAAGTGTTTACATTTTGCTTTGTATTTATTATTTTACTTGTTTTTTTGTCTGGTTTTTTATTTGTTTTGTATCATCCCGTGAGGTGTATATTACTTTTTTTTTTCGGTTTGTACTTCATGAAGTTTTTTTTTTGTGTGTGTGTTTTGTTTGTTTTCATTATATTTGGATGTATTTGTTTGGTTTATATGATATCTATTAAGTAAGACTACGTATTATGTTGAAGGGGGCAAGAAAATATAAGATTTTTCTTCATCCTGCTTAGAGATGCTTTAAAAATGTAATATCGGGAAATATCGGTATCGGTTTTTAAATAATCGTTATCGGTTTTTTTTTTGGTTTTTTTGTTTGTGTTTTTTTTAATTAAATCAACATTAGAAACACAAGATACACTTACAATTAGTGCACCAACCCAAAAAACCTCCCTCCCCCATTTACACCCATTCACACAAAAGGGTTGTTTCTTTCTATTATTAATATTCTGGTTCCTACATTATATATCAATATATATCAATACAGTTTGCAAGGGATACAGTCCGTAAGCACACATGATTGTGCGTGCTGCTGGTCCACTAATAGTGCTAACCTTTAACAGTTAATTTTACTCATTTTTATTAATTACTAGTTTCTATGTAACTGTTTTTATATTGTTTAACTTTCCTTTTTATTCAAGAATTTTTTTAAATTTATCTTATTTTATTTTATTGATTTTTTTTAAAAAAAGGACCTTATCTTCACCATACCTGGTTGTCCAAATTAGGCGTAATAATGTGTTAATTCCACGACTGTATATATCTGTATCGGTTGATATCGGTATCTGTAATTAAAGAGTTGGACAATATCGGAATATCGGATATCGGCAAAAAGCCATTATCGGACATCCCTAATCCTGCTCCTTCTCAGGCATTGGTGTGTAAATGTGTGTTTAGTTGCTGAGGTTTAATTGTCTATCGATCAATGATGCACATCAATGAAGGAGATAAATGGTTGGGGGCGTGGTTAAGAGGGGAGGAGTATATTTACAGCTAGAATTCATACATTTCATATATATATATATAAGAAATACTTGACTTTCAGTGAATTCTAGCTATATATATATATATATATATATATATATATATATATATATATATATATATATATATACATATATATATATAAATAAAAGAAATACTTGAAATTTCAGTGTTCATTTATTTACACATATACACACACACCTTAGGGAAGCAACCTACATTTCGTTGGACCTGTACCTGTACATGCACAATGACAAATAAAGATCAATAATTCATTCATTCATTCATACATAACACTCATCTACTCATTGAGTTAAGGGTTGAATTGTCCATCCTTGTTCTATTCTCTGTCACTATTTTTCTAAGCATGCTGAACACCCTCTCTGATGATGCATTGCTGTGTGGCACGCACAAAAGAGTCTGGAATCTTCCATCTCTCCCTAGCATAGCCCAAAACCGGTCAATCTTTGCTTCCTGAGGAAGATCTTCACTGCCAAGATCTTGGTAGTCCACTACTTCTTCCCGGAGGCTATCCAGGTCCAATCGCAGCTGCGGCTTGGAACTTACAAGCGTATTTCTTCATCTTACTCGTCGTCAGCGTCGCCACGGCTGTATCGTCCTCGTTCTTCTGCTTCGTCTCCTTGTTGTGTGCAGTTGTGCACTGCACTCTCTAAAAGCCGTAGATGTTATTGTCACATATGCATGTACAGTAGATGGCAGTATTGTCCTGTTTAAGAGTGTCACAACATTGCTGTTTACAGCAGACGAGCTGCTTTACGGTAGACGAAAACGTGACTGCTGTTGTGTTACCGCGCTGGGAGGACTTTAATGAAACTGCCTAACAATAAACCCACATAAGAAACCAAGAACTCGCCCTCGATCATTCTGCAGTTATAACGTGATTGGGCAGGCACGCTGTTTATATCGTGGGAAAGCAGACGTGAAAACAGGTCAGGTCCGCATGGAGCTGGAGGGGGCGTGGCCTCCAGCTCGGCCTGAATTTCGGGAGAAAATTTGTCCGGGGAGGTTTTCGGGAGAGGCGCTGAATTTCGGGAGTCTCCCGGAAAATCCGGGAGGGTTGGCAAGTATGACATATCCTGATTACTTTATTGATGAAAACGGTGAAGATTATATTATGAGTGTGACAGTTTGACCCCACACTGTCACTGTTTGACCTTAAACTTCCTTACAAACCGTGCACATTTGTTAGGAAGCTCAACATGGACAAACTGCAAACATTCAATCCTGTTGAAAAGCATGCACTCAACAAACAAATTGTTACCTGTCTGTCACTCACCATGGCTCTGAACAGTTGACTAAACGAGTCAGGGTGGGGTTGAAGGCTTTATATAGGTGAACACACCTGCATTCACTAATTACTAATTAGTAATTAGGCCAAATTTGGGTCGAACCATGATCCTCAAAAGCTGGGTGTTACAGAGGGACACTGAACATTTGAAAGTTGTGTTTAAGCCTGAATACACTGTGTACAAAAATGACTGCTCTACACATGCAGAAGTAGTACTATGTCAATACTTTTTTAGACATGTGATGGTTATTTATGGTGTAATTTACAAAATAACTGTTTTCTTAATCCCCCCTGTCAAATTGGTCCCAGCTAGTGGGCGGGGCTATGGGCTATTTAAATTGGAAAATGCAATTTTTCTGACAGTCTGCTGTCTGTCACTGCCAGAGGAGGTTCGCTGTCCTGAGCAGGAGTTTCGTTCTCCGTGCATCAAACATCTACTGAGGTGAGTATTTTGATGATGAGATTATGTTGTGTTGTAACCGGTTAAATTAGTTTTATTGATTGCTAAGCAATTTTGCTAAGTCTGTTTTGATTATTTAATTCTTCACTTTGACATATTTGATTATTGACCTTTGATTGTGAATGAATATATGTAGTTTCATATAATGGATGATTTACATTTGGATTATTTTTAATATGCTTATTTTGGTGAATTATATAGGCCTATTTAACGCATGCAACTTTGAAATGTATTTAGAATGTATATGTGTATGTGTGTATATATCAGGGGTCGGCAACCCAAAATGTTGAAAGAGCCATATTGGACCAAAAATACAAAAACAAATCTGTCTGGAGCCGCAAAAAATTAAAAGCCATATTACATACAGATAGTGTGTCATGAGATATAAATTGAATTAAGATGACTTAAAGGAAACCAAATGACCTCAAATATAGCTACAAACGAGGCATAATGATGCAATATGTACATATAGCTAGCCTAAATAGCATGTTAGCATCGATTAGCTAGCATTAATGCAGTGACCAAATATGTCTGAATAGCACTCCACACAAGTCAATAACATCAACAAAACTCACCTTTGTGCCTTCACGCACAACGTTAACAGTGTGGTGGACAAAATGAGACAGAAAAAGAAGTGGCATAAAACACGTCCTAGAAAGTCGGAGAAAGTTATACATTTAAACAAACTGCGGTGAGTTCAAGGACCGCCAAAATTAGTCGGACAAAACGGCGCTCGCCAAATACTCTAATCATTGAGGCATGTTTAATATAAACAGTGTGCTTTATAACAATTAGGGAGGTTTGTGCGATGTTTTTCCTCCTACAGAAACCATATTAAAACAAAAAATATATTTTTTCCCCCTCATCTTTTTCCATTTTTCATACATTTTTGAAAAGCTCCACAGAGCCACTAGGGCGGCGCTAAAGAGCCGCATGCGGCTCTAGAGCCGCGGGTTGCCGACCCCTGGTATATATGTATATGATACTAATATTGCCTCTATTTATTACCATTACAGATTCTGGGTGCTTTGTTTTTCCTGTTGTTGTTCACCTCTTGACACTTTTGGGATTTCAATAAATGTTTGTAAACTGTTACCAACTGCGTGCCTTGACATCCTTGATTTGAAAGTCTGGTTTGCAAAGGTTACATTACCTTCACCTGAGGCGGGGTGTGACAATGAGTAATGTAGTAAATAAGTTCAATAGTTTTTTTTTGTAAATGTTGGTCCTAAATTGGCTGATATCCCAGACAATGGAGTTACAAAATCAACTATTGAACAGAATTCTTCGTCATTCTTCCTCTCAGCTACAAATGAGCAGGAAGTGACAAACATTGTGCGGAAGTGTAAAAGTAAGTGCTCCACTGACTGCCATGATATCAACATGATATTGGTTCGAAAAAGTTATACTGAATATTGTAAAACCCTTAACTTATACAGTATATGTAACTTATCATTCCAGACTGGCTGCTTTCCAAGTCAAATGAAAATCGCTAAGGTAACTCCGCACTTCAAAAGTGACAGCAAACACGCTTTCACCAATTACAGACCAAACTCTCTTTTGCCTCAATTCTCAAAAATCTTAAACTATTTAACTCTCGACTTGAATCTTTTGAGAAGCATCATATAATCAATGACGGTCAGTATGGCTTTAGGTCCAAACGAACAACCTCAATGGCGATAACTGAAGCTATTGAAGAAATTACTAATGCACTGGAGCATAAGAGATATGCTGTTGGTATTTTTATTGATCTAAAGAAAGCCTTTGATACCATTAATCATTCAATTCTACTAGATAAAATGGGAAGATATGGAATTAGGGGGCTGGCTGGTGACTGGTTAAAAAGTTATTTAACAGGGAGGGTACAGTTTGTTAAAATGGGTCAATTTTTATCTGATACTCTTGGCATTGCTTGTGGTGTCCCCCAAGGGTCCGTGTTGGGGCCAAAACTGTTTAATGTATATATTAATGATGTTTAATACATCCAAAGCACTGAAATGTATACTATTTGCAGACGAGACAAATATATTCTACAGTAGTGATGACTATAAAGACCTCATAAATACAGTAAACACAGAACTAAACATAGTAAAACAAAATGGATGGACACAAATTATCTTTGAATATAAATAAAACTAAGATAGTGATGTTTGGAAATCGCAACATAACGTCTGAACAGAAAATAAGTATTGATGGTATCCAAATTGAAATCGTAAATGAGAATACATTTTTGGGATTAATAATTTATAGTAAACTATCATGGAAACCTCATGTCAGACACATTAAAACAAATCTCCAATTATAAACAAAGCAAAACTATACCTCAATGAAAATGCACTCCGTACTCTATACTGCACCTTGGTACTCCCATACCTTACATACTGTGTTGAAGTATGGGGGAATACTTACCACAACACAATTCATCCTCTGATCATATTACAGAAAAGAGCAGTGTGTCATTCACAACGTTGGTTATTTAGAACATACTCAAAATCTGTTTATGCAATCAAAGTTGCTCAAATTTGATGTCCTTGTTAAATATAATACATTAATTATCTTATATAAAGCATTTAACAAATTATTGCCGCCTAATCTACGTTTTTTATAAGACGAGTGCAGGCTCATAACTTGAGAGGCTTTGGATATTTCTTATTGCCGAGAGCTCAAACCACTCATAAACGTTTTTGTGTGTCTGTATGCGGAGTAAAACTATGGAACAAACTGGACTTACAACACAAGCAATGCCAAACTATTAATCGATTTAAACTATTATACAAACATGGGGTCTGGTTCAAATATAGAGATGAGGGTCTTTAATTTGACCTGCTGCTATACTCGTCTCAAAGTGTTAACATGTGCTCAATGTTTCCTTACCATTATTGCTATGTTGTCTATTACCATTGTTGGTATATTCATTATTCCTACATTGTTGATACAAATGATTGTTACAGTGTAATTATTACCTGTGGTAATGCCACTATGATACATCTGTATTATAATCCTTGAACAAAGTAAGAGTGAAACTCATGTGACTAATCACTGAATGGAGAACTGGGGGTGGGATTAAATAAATTATCGTCTTCCCACTCCTTTTCAGGCAAAACTGGACAATCATGCTTTACATACTATACAATACCTTTTGCACTATATTAATTTATATTATTGTGTTGTCAATTTTGTACTTTTTTTTTTATGTCATTGCCTGAAATAAATAAATGAAAAAAAAAAAAATGAAGTCAAAGAACAGTGTCAGTGTCGTCAAAACCAATTTTTCACGGTCAAGAGTTACCCTTATATATGTTATAATATCCAGGGAATTGGAAAGTGACACATTTTGTTTGTTTCACTGTATGTCGCCCTTCTCCTTCTTTTGTCGTTCTGGGTCACTCACAGAGGAGTAGCCACTGCGCATGTCCAAACATTGGACTGAGTTTTCCACTTGATATTTTAATTCCCATTTTCGATTTTGAAACACAATAAAACATTTAAAAAACGGATCATTTGTAAATGATACGTTACCTTTTTTTTTTTATCAAACCAAAAAACGTGGAAAATTTTTATGTTCAATTTTTCTATTACAAACGAACATATGCCTAGAAACATATTTTCTTAAATTTATTTTGGAAAAGATGATTTTTCATTATGAATTCGTATAATTTAAATTTTTAATCTGAAATCATAATCATATAGTGTATGTAGAAACTCATTCTAGCATGGGGAAGTGCATTTATACACTGCAAGTCTGCACTTACAATTAAAAAAACATATATCTGACACTATCAATTAAAAATAAACAGTAGGCTATTTTAATTTGAAATGTTTTCAAACACAGAATACACTTGCCTCTTATGTCTATAACAAAGAAACTATAATAGCCATTAGTTAAAAATCACTTAAACTTGGGTCAATAATTCACATATTTGCACAATTTCACAGTCTGGTCAAAAGCGCTTTGAGTACCTTGAAGGTAGAAAAGCGCTATACAAGTGTAACCCATTTACATGTCCCTTGGCAAGTTTCACTGCAATAAGGCGCTTTTGGTAGCCATTCACAAGCTTCTGGTTGAATTTTTGACCACTCTTGACAAAATTGGTGCAGTTCAACTAAATTTGTTGGTTTTCTGACATGGACTTGTTTCTTCAGCATTGTCCACACGTTTAAGTCAGGACTTTTGGAAGGCCATTCTAAAACCTTAATTATAGCCTGATTTAGCCATTCCTTTACCACTTTTGACGTGTGTTTGGGGTCATTGTCCTGTTGGCACACCCAACTGCGCCCGATTTTAGATTGTCTTGATGAATTTGGAGGTAATCCTCCTTTTTCATTGTCCCATTTACTCTCTGTAAAGCACCAGTTCCATTGGCAGCAAAACAGGCCCAGAGCATAATACTACCACCACCATGCTTGACGGTAGCCATGGTGTTCCTGGGATTAAAGGCCTCGCCTTGTCTCCTCCAAACAAATTGCTGGATATTGTGGCCAAACAGCTCAATTTTTGTTTCATTTGACATCACATGGACAAAGATGAGACCTTCTGGAGGAAAGACGTGTGGACAATGTTGAAGAAACAAGTCCATGTCAGAAAACCAACACATTTAGCTGAACTGCACCAATTTTGTCAAGAGGAGTGGTCTAAAATTCAACCAGAAGTTTGTGGATGGCTACCAAAAGCGCCTTATTGCAGTGAAACTTGCCAAGGGACATGTAACCAAATATTAACATTGCTGTATGTATACTTTTGACCCAGCAGATTTGGTCACATTTTCAGTAGACCCATAATAAATTCCTAAAAGAACCAAACTTCATGAATGTTTTTTGTGACAAAAAAGCATGTGCTCCAATCACTCTATCACAAAAAAATAAGAGTTGTAGAAATTATTGGAAACTCAAGACAGCCATGACTTTATGTTCTTTAAAAGTGTATGTAAACTTTTGACCACGACTGCATATTCAAAATTAACCTACAACTGCAGCATTAAAGGAAAGTATATATCACATATTAAGAGAATAAAAAAGAATAACTCACAATAATGTAGTGCTTTTTATTAAAAAACAAAAACAAATATAAAACAAAACGTAAAAACCAACAGCATTTTTCCCATGACTTAAGAATCATAATTACAAACTTTTAATAACGAGTGGGAGGTTTTTTTTTGGACAAACTGTACACATCACAAAATGCCAATATGCCATTTACAATGCTTGCATCTTATTTTGTGATTGTCTAAAAAGAACGAAACAAATCACATAAAAAAACACAAATACAAGTACAAGCATTATACAATGACCACTATCACAAAACAGAACCATTTCCTATTTGAAAGATAAAATAAAAACAACAGGAACGTGTTCATGGTTTCCACCGTTTCACCTTTGTTTCTGTCACTGCTCAAAAATATAACATTTTCATGTTGGCTTGTTTTTTTAGTGTTCAACACTTTGCAGCAAAAAGGAGTGCATTTTCTCCTTTTATAAAAGCAGTATTATTAACAATAATCTGTGGCAAAGGTGTTGCTGTATCACTGCCGTGTCCCAATGCCGTCCTTTTGACATTCTTCACGTTCATGAATTTCATTTAGAGGCAACAAACTTGTGTTTCTATGCTCGAGAACAGATTATGGTGAAATTTTCAAGACATTAAAAAAAAAATCCTCCCAGTTTAAGTGTCTTCATTATAGCAATACAAATAAATCATAATATTAGCATTATTATAACTGCAATACATTTAGGGCATAGTCCTGTACAGTACAATAATAAACAAAAAAAATGCAAGATATTGCTTTTGGAGAAACCCCTCAGTGTGTGTGTATGTGTCTATATACATAACTTGGCACTGTACAGCTAAACCTTTGAATGGATTATTGGTCAGTTTACAATATTAGGACACTGCAGTGTGTCCCTTTTAAGCAGAGGCATTTGAAGGGGGGAGGTCTTGCCAGATATCACTTATTTTTTTTAAACATTCTCCATGGCAACAAATACATAGAGACAAAAACAATCCATTCCCCTCCCAATATACAGGATACACTTGTCTCACGAAATATAAGAAAATATTACCATCACAACACATTTCTTGTTAAGCATTGTTTCCTATAGTTTTTTTTAAAATTGTTAATTGCCATTAAGCCCTTGTTTTTTTTTGTAATTTTTTTTCTTTAAAAAACAGGAAAAGGAAATCTTCATGAAATCTGGTCGACTACAGAAACACTAAGTGTAAAAACAGGAAGTTGGACAGCACGGCTGAGTAAGGCATTACAGTTCAAGCCGGTGTCCATCCCACCTGATTTAGTTAAGCTGGTGAATCACATCAGTTGAAAAGCTGACCTTGTCTATGGGGTGGAGAAAAAAAAAAGGAAAATCAAATTTCTTAACAAGACGCTTTGACAAAAACACACATCCGGTCTTACCTTGAAGACACGGGTAGGCTGACTACAGTATAGAAGGGAAAGGACATAACGTCATCCAGTACTTTAGTGTGTTTTTGTTGCCGATACATAGCACGATAGCTTCAGTATCCATGGTAGCAAAAGTGCAGTTCACCCACCCTCTTTCTCAAGAGCAGCATCTGAGCAGACTGCTCAACTTGCATCTTCTTCTCTGTTAAGTACCAGCAAAGCTCATCCCTCATTGGACGCATTCTAAATTGCAGCAAAGTGCCTCCAGGGGGAGCAATTCTTCAGCGTCCCCATCTGCACTGACTCACTAAAGCCTCAGTCTCTTACTCAGTGGTCCCCACTCGTACCACGTGTCATTTTCTGTTATTGCATCTATCAGTGTGTGGGCTATTCCTCCTACATCCATCTTTATGATGACCTAAGTAAGCAAGCCTTTAAAATAGTCAATTTAATCCAAACCCCTTCCCCCCCCCCTACCAGCTAAGAAAGTCAAGTCTTGGAAGAGGTAAAATAGAAGGAGGTCCGAAAGATGCATTATGGTCTGGAAGGCCCGGACAGCCAACTAGGCTCATTTCCTTTCTTGCTTACAAGGCAGTCAGTTTGCCAGCAAAGTAGAAATGTTACTTTCTGCCAACAAAATCACCAAATCCTAGTGTCCGTCGCCGTAGGCGCCGCCCTGCACCCTCCTCCAGGAGATAAGTGACATCTACGGCTGTTGGAAGAACACAAAAAAAGTGGGCGCTTAAGAGTTTTGACAGAAATAGCTGACAGGTAAGGGCAAAGAAACGTCTAAAGGGCTCTTCTTTCCTAATGTGCTAAAAAGGTTTCATGGCATTCTTCTAAGGACAATACCAGCGTATATGTCCAACAAAATTCTGCAGAAACGAGGTCTGGTGTTCAAAAGTCATTTTGATCAGGGTGGTTAGTCTTTAAGAAATACATTTTGCTCTAGTTTTCCCCAAATTACTGTATTTTCCGGAGTATAAACCGCTACATTTTTCCCAAGCTTTGAACCCCGCGGCTTATACAAAGGTGCGGCTAAACTATGGATTTGTCATAGCTAACGGCTAAATTATGGAATGGATTAAGCAAAGAAATCAAACAATGTACTGAAATGATCCACTTAAGAACCTACTCAGTGTCCGCCCTGAGATCAGTAGGTTGTGAGTTCAAACCCTGGCCGAGTCATACCAAAGACTATAAAAATGGGACCCATTACCTCCCTGCTTGGCACTCAGCATCAAGGGTTGGAATTGGGGTTTAAATCACCAAAAATGATTCCCGGGCGCTGCCACCGCTGCTGCCCACTGCTCCCCTCACCTCCCAGGGGGTGAACAAGGAGATGGGTCAAATGCAGAGGACAAATTTCACCTAGTGTGTGTGTGACAATCATTGGTACTTTAACTTTAACTTTAGGAAACGGTTCAAACTCCAAGTGTTTACAAAGTACAAGGAAGAAGTATTATGATAAACATCTTGAACCTTACTAAAAAAAGAGATTCATTATTCATCTCATAAAGGATGAAATTTGACATCGATGACTTTTCTGTTTTGTTTGATCAGCCATTTTACTGCCGTGTTACAGAGGCACCGTTTGGAAAAATTTAAGGTATGTAAATAAACATTTAAAAAATCTTTCTATGTAAATGCCTAATTTCACAACATACTGGTACATATCTGCGGCATATAGTCTGGTGCGGCTAATACACGGAAAACAAATGTTCTTCTAAAATTTAGTGGGCTATTAGTCCAAAAAATACAGTATAACATTAGCTGATCTTAGATCAGTGGTTCTTAACCTGGGTTCGACCGAACCCTAGGGGTTCGGTGAGTCGGGGCTCAGCGTTTCGGCGAAGGTTAAAACACACCCGACTCATCATGTAAATACAAACTTCTCCCTATCGGCGTATTACGGCTACGGTAACAGCAGAAGTCACACTGATTTGCAGGTGTGTAATTTGTTGTGAGTTTATGCACTGTGTTGGTTTTGTTCTTTGAACAAGGTGATGTTCATGCACGGTTCATTTTGTGCCTCAGTAAAAAAACATGGTAACACTTTAGTATGGGGAACATATTCACCATTAATTAGTTGCTTATTAACATGCAAATTAGTAACATATTGGCTCTTAACTAGTCATTATTAAGTACTTATTAATGCTTTATTTGGCATGGCCTTATTATAACCCTAACCCTCTAACCCTAACCCTAACCAAATAACTCCAAAGTAAGTCTTTGTTGCTTAGAATATGTTCCCCTAGTGTCCAAATAACTCTAAATTAAGTCTTTGTTACTTAGAATATGTTCCCCATACTAAAGTGTTACCAAAAACATATAACTTTGTCTTGAATTTGAAAAAAAAACATTTTATTTTTCACTAAAGAAGGGTTCGGTTAATGCGCATATGAAACTGGTGGGGTTCGTTACCTCCAACAAGGTTAAGAACCACTGTCTTAGATGCTTTGTCTGCAAAGCTGTCTTCAATAATTCCTGCAGACACATTACACTGACGACAAGTAGTTAATGAGTAGTTGCAGAAGCTTCGCTAGGTTAGTTCCTTTCAGCAAGTGTCATACAAAGAGCTTTTAAACATATTCTATGGCGTAACTGGCTACATTTATAGGGTGTGTGTTTTTATAGATGTAGTTTTTTTTCATAGATTAAAATATATTTGATTTCATAGATCTAATTCTAACCACAACTTCAATTAATGCGGTATTGTAGATGTGTAACGATGCTAATACACTACTGATTAATTTTTAAATGTGGGATCAAACCATTAGTAACTAATGTGGTTTATCAGAGTAGCAATGGGATATTATAGTACAAGTGTGGCAAGCATTTTGGCAGAAAATAATCAAATAAATAGTGTTTCTAAAGACTGTAAAAAAAATATCTAGATTTAGTTTTTGGAAGTTTGCAGCAGAATGAGAAGGAAACAACAGGTTGTATCATTCCAGGGAGACCATTGCAGTTTGTACAAAGCAAGAACAAGTGGCAGGTTGAAAAATAGAATTAATGAGACATGATTAGATATTATAAATTAGACAAACATTACTAAGAAGCACAATAGTGAATATAAAAAAGAATAATGACTAATGTCCCGCCTTCCTTCTGTTAGAATTACCGGTAGTTTTTGGGATTGAGAGTCATCAGTCCCTGTATCTTCTGTGTAAGAAAAATGCAAGAGCTACCTTTTTACTCCTAAAGCCATCTAGTGGGAAGTCTTTATCATTCGGAAAGTGTATTAACAACTATGAACTGAAGAAAAAAACGCTCAATCATCTGCTGACCTACCACCCTGCTTTGTGTATGCTCCCTCACCATTCTTGCTGGGTGTTCTGTGCAGCAGGTCCAACAGAATCTTGTTGAGACGTTCCTTTTGGGCCTCCCTCCTGCCCAGTGCAGGGTGGTGAAGTGGCGAGCAGGCTGAGGAGGTTGGCTGCTCAAGCATCTCCTCTATCCTCTCTGCGGAGCTCTCCTCCAGCTCCTTTCGCTCCTCAGCCTCAGTCCCTTCCCCTTCCTCCTCGTCTCCGTCCCCTTCAGCTCTCTGAGGTTTGCCCGGTAAATGTTCAGTATCATCCGGAGCCCCATCCATGTCCTCTTCGAGTCTCCTGTCCTCCGCCTGAGGCAGGAAGTCCTCCCCCCTCTCGCACGAAGAGCCGTCGTCCTCACAGCCTTCAGATCCTTTGGATCTCTCACTTTTCCATGCCGACCGGCCTCCATTTCTCTTGTAGTTGTTGGGCACATAGTGAGGCTGCAGAAAGACAATTAGGACAAAGGTCATATATAATTTCAAACTTCAGTACATGCCTAACAATTGGATTTAAATTTCTTTTTTTTTCCTTCCTTGTCTTGTCCAGTTTACTCAGGCAAATCATATAGTTGATGTAGATGCCCATATTTGCTGTACAGATTGACTTTACAAAAGAGAAGTGTGAGATACTTCTCTTGGTGCCTTATTTGTATTTGACTTTATTAAATGGATTTATACTAATTTTTGACGCAGCCGGACCGGAGCCGGAGGGGATAGAAAGAGAAAAAAAGGAAAACAGAGGGGGAAATTGCAGGGACAAGAAGGGGATAAGACAGAGACAACAACAACAGCATCAGCAAATAGGATATCTACAAATATGATACGAAAAGTGATAGCAAAGAAGCAGTTATTGAGGTAAATATTAATAACACACAAATGATAATGAACATTATTGCACTACAAATGGAGCAATAAAAATACCAAAATAAATAGCACTATTGATAATGAATAATAGCAACAATTATCTGTATTATCAACAATACAATTGTTTCAAATGCAATATTACATATATGTCATGAAGTCAATGCATGTCAGCACCCAAGCCAGCCAGCAAGCCAATGCCAGCCAGTCCCCACAATTCCATCAGTAAACGGCCACCAATCACCGGCCCCACGAGCACTCCAAGCCAACACAGCACCGCCAACTTTCAAACGCATGCAATACATCCGTTTTTCGTACCACATCGACTGGTAAACAAAACAAATTGTTAGCAGATTTCTTCTGTAAAAGTCTAAGCCACGGGTGTCCTCATTTTTTCCACAAAGAGCCCCAAACAGATTATTATCATTATTATTATTCTTAAAGATGCAAAAATTAACCCGCCTTAGGTCAATATATGCTAAAGTACCGTATTTTTCGGAGTATAAGTCGCACCGGCTGAAAATGCATAATAAAGAAGGAAAAAAACATGTATAAGTCGCACTGGAGTATAAGTCACATTTTTTGGGGAAATTTATTTGATAAAACCCAACACCAAGAATAGACATTTGAAAGGCAATTTAAAATAAATAAAGAATAGTGAATAACAGGCTGAATAAGTGTACGGTATATGATGCATAAATAACCAACTGAGAACGTGCCTGGTATGTTAACGTAACATATTATGGTAAGAGTCATTCAAATAACTATAACATATAGAACATGCTATATGTTTACCAAACAATCTGTCACTCCTAATCACTAAATCCCATGAAATCTTGTACGTCTAGTCTCTTACGTGAATGAGCTAAATAATATTATTTGATATTTTACGGTAATGTGTTAATAATTTCACACATAAGTCGCTCCTGAGTATAAGTCACACCCCCGACCAAACTTGAAAAAAAACTGCGACTTATAGTCCGAAAAATACGGTATATGCTAATCAGAACAAAACATTGACATGAGCTTCGTGTTACAGGTGTCAAATTAGTATGATGTGTAATAAGACATATCACAAAAAAAACGTATTAATTCTTTTTTTTCAAATGTGCCGAGGGCTAATTAAACATTTGCTGCGGGCTACACTTTGCCGTAAATAGTTCAAGTACATTCATGTGCACACCGAAAAAGATAAACAAGATTTTACAAAAATGGTATGAATTGGCATATGAAGAAATACTTGGGGCCTGATTTACTAAGACCCAAATACCACACGCTAAACAACATGTGCATTCTATAAAATAGCGTGTACTATTACTGTAGTGGGCAAGTTGCATGCGATTTGCTAAGACTGCGTGTGCAATTGTGAAGTGGTGCAGACCGCCTTATTTAAATGAGGATTTGCGGGTACTTAATCACCACGGACACTCTCACATAAAGCACATTCATGATATTATGATATTATGCTCTTACCACAGGAGACGTGCACTACTTTGTATGGACATTTTAAAAGCAGTCCTACATTTTACCACCAAAGGTGCGCTCATTGGAGAGAGGCTGCACTTACTCTGCTCAAGACGCACAAGAATGCACACTAAATTCTGTTTTTTTCATATAAGAAATATTTTAATAATTTAAATTCTCAAAGTGAAAAAAACGACCGTCATAAAAAAGACTAAATTGCACCGATTGATTGTTTTAATCAGCCCCGTAAGTCCTCTAGCAGCTATAAAATTATAAAATGTTGTTGCTGAATAGATCATATATGTATATAGAGGTACTAAATAAAACATTAATATTGTTCGCAAAACGATGATGAGTGTTGATAAATAACATTGCGTGTGCTAAATAATATTTGCATCTTCTCTTCCCAGTATTGTGGCCGTTTAATGATCAGCATATATTTTGCACATTAATGAGGACAGAGACACAAAATGGATTGCACGCCTTATTCTGCTCACTTAACAGGCACAATCCACTTTGCACACGTTTAGTAGATCAGTAGTGCGTGTGCTATTAGGTTTGCACATGTTTTAGTACACGTAAATCAGGCCCTTGGTCTGCTGCTCTTGTCTGTAGGGCAAACTCTTTGTTAGAAAACAATAAAAGCAAACAGATCTCTCCTGGCAAAAGTCTTGAGAGTGTATCATTTTGTCTTACAGAAAAGTCTCTCTTGGGTGTCAGCCGTTTGGGGAAGTGGTTGAAGGCGTATGGCTTGGTGCACACTGGGTAGCGGTTACGATGGATCTTGTAGAAAAGGTGAGCTGACTTGTCCAAGCGATAATCGCAGATATAAACGTCCGGCTCTTTCACACCCTTTGGTCGTCCTTAAGGTGGAAATTTAACTGAATTAGTGAAGACAGGAAAGCAATAGAAACAAGTGAATAACAAAAAAAGTTTTCTCACCTTTGCAATACGTGTAGAGATCGAGAACGCAGCAGGGGACCACTACTGCATCGAGAGGGATGATCTCGTAGAGTGGCATGCGAAATAACTCGTTCTGGTAGAACCGCCGGGATGGGGAATGGTGTGTCTCATGAGGTCGGAAGTAGTGGTGGCCAAAGGCAAACCGCTCACCCCTTGTTTTGGTGGACAGAAAAATAAATCAAATGTATTAACATTATACATTTTAAAGTGCACATGATGAACAAATAGGTTCCAAATAGAATGGTATTTTTTAAAATCCTAAATGGCAGTTAGAACAATTAATCTAGTTGAGTTGATGACATTACTTTTCATTCTTCCAGAGTTTCTCGATGCGGAAAATGTCAAGTTTGTCTCGGTTGATGTGAGGCAGGAGGCGGTACGACTGTCTGACAGGCTGACCCTCAGGAGTACGCCTGCTGTCTCTCATCAGGTACACACAATCCCCTGCAAACACAGAAAGGTTACTTTCTCAAACGTATCACTTTCTGTTACATGCAAACGTGGCTGATGCAATCAATACCTTGGTGTAAAAGCAGGTCATCTCTTAGAAGGCAGATGTAATAGATAGAGCCAGCCTGGGCATAGCTAGGTTGGGGCAGCATGGGGACTTCCTGACACATAAAAAACAAAGAGAAATAATAATTTAAATGTCCGGCTTTTAAGAAACCTGACTTGGACCCAGCATTATATCCTGGCATCCTCTCACAGACATACCCTGTCCACTGGCCTTGGATCACATTGCTCACACAGGTAGTGTTCCACCTCCGCCTCCAAACGCATGCAGTCAAAGTGCTGCCACACCTAGAACAGAAAGTGTTTTCCATTATGCTTATGAAAAACATAACACTGATATTACTGATATAATGTGATATCTGTTCTACATCGTAGTGTGCTGGGGGGCAGTACATCTAAGAAGGACAGCTCCAGACTGGAGAAACTGATTAGGCGGGCCAGCTCTACGATCGGAAAAAAACCGGACTCACTGGTGACGGTGGCAGAGAAAAGGACTGTGGAAAAACTATTGAGCATCATGGATGATGCCAGTCACCCTCTGCATACTGTTATCATTAGCCAGAGGAGCCTGTTCAGTGCTAGACTGCTTCATCCCAAGTGCAGGACTAATAGACTCAAAAACTATTTTGTCCCACAACGCCATTAGACTGTACAACTCCTCTCTGGGGGAGAGGGGAGGTACTAGGATGACAGGGGATGCAAAAAAATAACAATACTCAAATAAACTGCAAGAAAAAACAGTGCAATACATTTTCATAACATACTGCCTAGTTTGTCTTGTTATGTTCTCATTTTTACTGTTATATTTTTATACTTATTGTTGCTTTTTATTTCTATTCTTATTGTTATATTTTCTATTTTATTTCCATTTATACCCCCATTATTTACTTTTTAAATTCAATCTCAATTCTGTAAACTGCTGCTGGAATTTGAATTTTCCTGAGGGAACCCTCCTGAAGGAATCAATAAAGTACTATCTGTCTATCTATCTATCCATTACGTATTATGTACAAATATACTTTGCTTTTTCCCTACACCATAAACAGTTTTGGACTGTATTCTCAAAAGTAGAATTTTGAAATAAGAAAGCAATTGCAAGTGAAAGTGAACTTGAATTGCAAGTTCACAGGGAGCCTATCCCAGCTGGGAACACCCTGGACAAGTCGCCACCTCATCACAGGGCCAACACAGATAGACAGACAACATTCACACTCACAGGGCCAATTTAGTGTTGCCAATCAGCCTATCCTCAGGTGCATGTTTTTGGAGGTGGGGGGAAGCCGTAGTACCCAAAGAGAACCCACGCAGGCATGGGGAGAACATGCAAACTTCCCACAGAAAGACCCGAGGCCGGGAATCGAACCAAGGACATCCTCAACACTCTATAACTCATTAAGCTATTGTTTCTTCAAGCGCAAAATAACAAGTTAACATGTAAGCTGTTCTTCTGGGACTTATTTTGTTAGCGCAGTCGGACAGGATGTAACGCAAAGCCATATTATTGTGAAGGCCAAAAGTGTGCAGTTGTTTTTTTTGGTGCACATGACGACAGTGCTGCTTGCAGGGTCATTTGTAAACAAAACTTTCTCAGGTGATTCAATCGATCGCAACTGTACTGTTTGGTTTGTCTTAGAAGTCGTTTTGCCTCTCATCCAAGTAAGCTTCATCAGTTCATGCTCATAGACTTAGATTGGTCAGATCTAGTCTAGCGGCTAGTGCCCAAACCCCAACTATTTATAGTCCAACACAAGGAAGGTGTGCCTGGGCAAGGATGGCTCCGCCCTTTCGTATTAACAAAAACAACTGTTGAGATGCAAAAGAGCAAGCCTAGTGTCAATGCCAACGACAGTCGTTGAAATGGAATTTTCCATCGTTTGCATTGAGGTATTTTGTGGTAGAACGATCGCTGTTGATCGACCACTATCATCCCAAATTAGTCGGAATCACCCATGTTAGCATTTCATTCAGTTGTAAACAGAATGTTTTTAACTCCTGTTATTTGTTAGAGGCTAAATTGCAGAGTAATAGAAATGGTTGAAAGCAGTGTTGTATGTGGGAGACAGGTGGTGTCGCCGAACACATGTTCAAGGATAGTTTTTCAACCTTTACACATCTGTGAAGGCGGCATTAATACTGAAAGGTACATACAGGTTTTGGAGCAACATTTGTTGCCATCCAAGCTACGTTACCATGGACGCCCCTGCTTATTTCAGCAAGACAATGCCAAGCCACGTGTTACATCAACGTGGCTTCATAGTAAAAGAGTGCGGGTACTAGACTGGCCTGCCTGTAGTCCAGACCTGTCTCCCATTGAAAATGTGTGGCGCATTATGAAGCCTAAAATACCACAACGGAGACCCCCGGACTGTTGAACAACTTAAGCTGTACATCAAGCAAGAATGGGAAAGAATTCCACCTGAGAAGCTTAAAAAATGTGTCTCCTCAGTTCCCAAATGTTTACTGAGTGTTGTTAAAAGGAAAGGCCATGTAACACAGTGGTGAACATGCCCTTTCCCAACTATTTTGGCACGTGTTGCAGCTATGAAATTCTAAGTTAATTATTATTTGCAAAAAAAAAATAAAGTTTATGAGTTTGAACATCAAATATCTTGTCTTTGTAGTGCATTCAACTGAATATGGGTTGAAAAGGATTTGCAAATCATTGTATTCCGTTTATATTTACATCTAACACAATTTCCCAACTCATATGGAAACGGGGTTTGTACAATGATTTGGAAAATCTACTTTCCAATGTTTATATTGTATCAGTTTAGTGATTTTCTTCACCCCAGTTTTAAATGTGTTCCTTACCATACACTTTTCACATTGGATCATCAGGCCTTCATCCTTGTACATTTCACAGATGCACCGAATTATGTCATCATCCTTGTCATGGGATCTGCCCGGTCCGTTGTGGTGGCCATGGTCCCGTTCAAGTGAGTCAGAGCTGTCAGCCTCGCTGGCGGTCTCGCCCACTATCTCATCGATCTGCACTGCAGCTTCATTGCGTGCACTGTAGTAGGCTTTCCGCAGCCGGCACACATCCCTGCCTATTGATGACTTCCTGCCGTAGTATTTCTGTTGTGGGAAACAAGACAGTTGTACTGCGTAAAAAAGAAGACATTCACTGGAATTTATGTTAGACGTGACAGGCATCATGCCTCACAATTGTATACTACAAGCTACACGAAGAGACTAAATAAGGAACAATATGTGTGCCTCTTTCCAAGAGGCCAAAAGAAGATTTAAAATAATTAATGAAGGGCTCCTAATAAGACATTCATGCCTATGATGAGTGCATGTAAACTTCTGACTGTACAAACTCCCTAAACAAACCCCACAAGGCTAGTCAGTTCCTGTGGTCGAGGACGTATGGAAAACGCAGTTACTCTAGCAAAGTACTCAATAGTCAAAACGTTCAATAATTTTGTGAACTTTTGTTTTAAATAAGTGCTAATGGCTTTACCTTGACTTTAGCTCATCTGCGATGAACACAACACTGAATAGATTTTAAAACTATTTGGAGAAATCTGAAAAAACCCTCAAACCATGAGGTTGTAAAAGGTAAATAACCATAAAATGCTCAAGGTTGAAGTATGTGACTTTTGCTTTCTTACTGTCTACTCATCAATACCATCTAGTTGTAATCCATCCATTTGTTTCATTTTGTTATATCTCAATAATAATTTTCCTGACTGGCAAACTAAGGTCATCCTCTCGACACTCTTGTGTGTATTATTCGGACCATCCAGTTACGATTTGGTAATTATCATTGGACTTATAAACTTGTAATGCTAAACTGAGATTACCAGCAATTCTTAAAGGGGCTTTCCAATATATTTTAGACAGAATATCGCACCCTCATTTGGCTTCTAGCATATAATGATGTAACTACGTACGTACGTAACACATGCACGCGCAATCGCTTTTGATGTTATTAGCTAATAGTAATTATTTGGATAGTTAGTGTTAGCTGTTATTGAATGTACATTCTATCATAACAACAGGACTGCAAATTGTTTGTTGCTTCTCTTAAGACAGCTTTCGTATGTGTGCAAGCGCTCCCTGCGTGTACGTGTTGACGAGACCGGGTGAGGATCGTTGTTAACACTATACTGGGCCAATAAAAAAATGTACTACACCGTTTTAACACAAATGTGTTCTGTTAAACCATTAATGGTAACACAAGCTCGCCAATGGTGTTGTTAGATTTTTTGCTTTCAAAAAAATGTAACTGTGATCAAGTTACAAGTGAACCGAATTAGGTCCTTTAGCTGTACATGTAAAGCATAGATTAATAACACATTAGGCTAATGCAAGATTCAACATGACCAATATAATGAATACCGTTTTATCTGTTGGCAGCTTAAGTAGGAGAGAAAAAAAGGACAAAAAACAGAAAATCATTTTCTTTTTGATACTAATCCAGAACATTTCAAGGAAAGACACAAGTCCAAAGCCTCTCACGTACTCTGGCCATATCATTCACTGGAGCACATAACAGAACACCTGCTTACCTCAGCATTGCGGAAAACTTTGAGCATGTCAGTGTCGAATGCCTCAACAGTCTTGTAATGGCCTGTGAGGATTTGCTTCTCAATGGTGCTCAGGTCCAGAGGGTCAGCCACCTTCTCATAGTAGTGTGTGTTCCTAATGGTGCACAAAAATAACAACTCAAACATGTATGTTTCTCCAGTCTCCATTAAGAGGGTTCCAAGTATTTTATGTGAAAATCACATCGCTTTTACAGGAAGTGACATTCTCAAGTGACATTCTCATTGTAGGTAAAACTTGCTACATTTGTGTATGTTCAAGGCACTTTGTGTTTACGCTCTTACCTTTTCCGTGATGGAAGGTTAACTAATGGAGCAGCAAGTGTTTGGCCTGATGAATCTGGGGTCGAAAGAAAACAAAAAACAGATCAATTAAAAAACATGCTTGTTGTGCTTTTAGAGCGAGCTTCTAATTGCAGCTTTCTCCATGTTGAAATGAGTTGTGCCACTGCTGTACTTCAATGCTGTTTTACAGGCTTTGCATATTTGTTTTAGCAAATATACCATTCTTCTTAAAAATTGCAAATCTCTTCCAAACGTTGGACTTATTCATGTCCATTTCGTCGCACATTTGGTCTTTTCCTCTTTTTGCTAGTTTACATTACTGTGACAAGTCTCGCGAACTAATGTCACTGTGAATGTGCTACATCATGTTCACTTTATCATCCTTTTGCTCTATTCACCACTGCACTATCATCTTATTAGCCTTGCACATATTAGTTATTTAAGTACTTGTTTATATTTTAGTTAATTGTTAATATTTGTTGTTTATGTTGTATATAGAGAGCAGTCTACCAAGTCAAATGTATTGTGTGTTAAACCTACCTGACAAAAAAAGTGGATTCTGATTTTGAGTTGCAAGAGCGGAACATATACCGTATTTAACGGACCATAGGGTGCACCGGATTATAAGGCACACTGCCGATGAGCGGGTCTAGTCAGGTCTATTTTCATACAAAATGCGCATCGGATTATAGGGCGCATTAAAGGGGTCATATTATTCTTTTTTTGTGTTTTTTTTATGACATTAGTTTTTTCATATAGAAGATATAATAATAACATATCTCCTAAATGAGGAAAAACTTATTGCATTTTCTTGGATATTCTTCTTCACATTTGCGGTTAATGCCAGCCTCTCCCGTGAGCGCACCTTCAGCGCTAAAAAAATGGTTTCCATTGTAGATGCGCTGCAGGACTGCATCGAAAATGCCCATAAAAAGTGGTACATATCTGCTGCTTGTTTTTAAAACATTGCAAAACACCACAGGTAGAAGCATGATTATATGGATGTGCAGTAAATGTGTCTTCATGGTGAAAGCCACATAGTACATGCAAAAACCTAATTTAAATAAGGAGGCAGTCTGCACCACCTTTCAATTGCACTTGCAGTCTTAGTAGATCACATACGCCATCTAATAGTACACACAATTTTATATTTTGCGCACACTGTTTAGCGCTTAGTATTTGGATCTTAATAGATCAGGCCCTTAATATTTTGCAGAAACGTCAAAAGTTGTCTGCTTTGTTGCTGTGAAAACTGTAGTAGCGTTGCTGGCTGTTCTCACAGCATCAGCGTCCATGAATTAATCTATGGGTATTTGCGCTAGCAACTGTGTCTACAGTTTTGTGCTTTTTGTCCCCTCGCCCATAGTCAAAGTGGCAAATGTTTTACAGCAGTTTGCATTTGGCACATCCTGGGTCAGTTTCTTCTACCATCACAATTTGTATTTACTCTTAAAAAGCCATATATTGTTGAAGCTGCACTTCCGCTTTGTCACTTCACTAGCAGAAGTAACTAGCTAGTGGGCGTACCGTGCATTTCATAAGTGCTTGCATACCACATGCCCACACAGACTAGACCGAATACATTTTTCATGCCACCAAAATATGACGGTCCATAGCAATTTACATTTCGTTACAACACATTGATTTTCTTTGTATTAATGAAACTTAACATATATTTCCAAGACTTTTCCAAATCTTCAAAAAACTATTATTTTCCATAACTTTTACAGGGCCTGGATATTGCATTTTAAAATTCCATGACTTTTCCAAGTTTTTAATCGACATATGAACTCTGTTAGTTGGTTACTCTCTACTGTAACACGGTTCCAGTTAGACTTCTGTTGAAGTGTACAATACAAAGCATTTGTTATTTTGTTATTTCACTACTTTGCATTCTAGCTTAGCGGTTAGCAAGGCTTTTCTTCGGCTCCTCTATTGGTGTTGTTCTGTGCTAAATATGCATTTCAGAACAGTCTGTATTACATACTTCACGTACATAAATAACATATTTCTAATCGTCCACGTCCCAATCGTGATGCATCAAAGAATCGATCATTTTGAAAAAGCTTTTCACTCAATACTTGGTTGGGCCTCCTTTACCATGAATTACGGCATCAATGTTGCAAGGCATAAAGGCGATTAGCCTGTGGCACTGCTCAGGTGTAATAGAAGCCCCAGTTGCTTTGATAGTGGACTTCAGGGCATTGTAATTGTTCGGTCTGGTGTCTGTCATCTTCCTCTTGACCCATAGAACACCATTTAAAATGGGGTTCAGGTTAGGCAAGTTTGCTGGGCAATCAAGCGGAGTAACAAATTAATAATTGAACCAGCTTTCGGTATCTTTGGCAGTGTGGGCTGGTGCCAAGTCCTGCTGGAAAATTTAATCAGCATTTCCAGAAGCAGAAGAGAACAAGAAGTGCTCTAAAATTTCCTTGGTGATGGCTAAGTTGACTGTGGACTTCAGATGACGTGGCAGCCCAAATCATCGCTGACTGTGGAAACTTCACAATAAATTCAAGCAACGTGGATTCTGTCCCTCTTCCTCCGGACTGTGGGCACAGTCCAGTTCTTTTTCTCCACAGTCCAGGTAAGACACTTATCTGGCGTTGTTTCTGGTTCAGGAGTGGCTTGACATGAGTAGTGTGACATTTGTAGCCCATGTCTAAAATTGGTCTGCGTGTAATGGCACCTTTTCCAAATTTTTGAATGGATTTCGTTTGACAATACCCAAAAAGGTGCGGTTATCACGTTTGCTAGTGAAACTTTCCCTTCCAGACTCTTCCTTTCTACTCAACTTTCTATGAATATGCAGCACTCTGTCAACAACCAGCTTCTTCAAACAATATTCTTCAAAATATCCCAAACATAGTTACTCACCTTTGTAGCTGGTAATCATGTCAGAAATCTCTTTGAAGATGTGCGCAAGTCGAGCAGTGCGTGTAACTTCTGTGTTTTCTTCAGCAGCAGCGAGCCTCCGCGTGCGCACTGACCGTGCTGTCTGCAGGGCTGAAAATTGTGTGAGGAAAACATCTGAAAAACAGGACATGAATGTTAGGAAGGAGTTTGCCAAGTTCTGTGAGCTTTATGGTTATATTACAGCTACATACAATGGAAGTCACATATGAAATAGAAAAGTAGAAAAATATTTATACATTTTTTAACAATTCTTTGCACATTTACCTGACTTAATGTTGCCGTCATCACGGATGACTCCTCCCCAGCGGGTATAGATGGACAGGCTGCTAGAGTCTCTCTCTCGCTCACCCTCTCGTTTGAGCGACTCCTGTTTCTCCCTCATTTTTTCCCAGTTTCTAAGGAGGAACACTCGATGCTTGAGCACAAAGTTCCTAATGATTGAGGGGAAGTGTAGAAGACAATTACATTTTCTTTCTTTAGGTATGTATTTAAGTTAAAACTTGCACTTCTTAGTTTTTATCCTAAAGAGGCATTGTAAAACAAGTAAGACATTATACAATCCTGTACAACTTAGTTATATATATATATATACATATATATAGTCGAGGTTACTGTGGTTTATCCGTTATACAATGCTCAATACCGGGCTAGAGAGGAATATACGTTAGGTCAGGAAAAACACAGAGGCTATTTCATCCCTAGAAGCCTATTTCACAGGTTTCCCTGCTCTTCAAACTCACCTGAAGGTCAGGAAATAACACAGAGGCTATTTCATCCCTACAAGCCTGTTTTGCAGGTTTCCTTGCTCTTCAAACTCCCCTGAAGAGCAGGGAAACCTGCAAAACAGGCTTGTAGGGATGAAATAGCCTCTGTGTTTTTTCCTGACCTAACGTATACATATACTGTGTGTGTGTATATAAATATATATATATATATATATATACATATATATATGATTTATATCTATAACTGTTAGTTATTTAAGCTGTTAGTTATATAAGGCTAAAAAGAGACTCCTTTTTGCAAGTATAAACTGTATTTTTAAAAGAATGTACAGGAAAATCTTTATACATTTGACATTCAGTGAGCAAGTGTTGTACCAATATTGGCAACAATATTGTATGACACACTTAATGCCTAATTTAAAAAAAAAAAACTTTGTCGTGCATCTGCAACAATGGGCATTGTGTGTATGTGCAAGTACCGTTCTCTGTTTGACATGGGTTTCATTAGGTGAGGGTAAAACTTGTTGCTGTCACTTGATTCCTCCTCCTGAAAATCAAGAAAAGCGAAAATCAAGAAAAGCTTATTTGTGTCATTATTTTCGCTCAAATATTCAAACAAAGCTGCTGATCATCTAAAAAAATAAATTTAGCATTTCAACAGAAATTAATACGTGCTATATACAACCTGTGGGCCACAGACCGTTACAGATAAAGAAATGTGTGACCAACATTAAGAATGACCTCATTATATAGATTAACAACAGATTTTTATCAAGGACAGCCTTACTATAGAACAGGTCTTGTATTCCCCTCTTAGGAGTGTGTGAATGTGAGTGTGAATGTTGTCTGTCTATCTGTGTTGGGTTGGCCCTGCGATGAGGTGGCGAATTGTCCAGGGTGTACCCTGCCTTCCACCAGAGTGCAGCTGGGATATGCTCCAATATAGTCAAACGGTAGAGAATGGATGGATGGAGTATGAAAATGAAGGCACACACTGCCCCTTTCACCTCAAACTCGAAAGTGCAGAGTATTTAGCCTGCCTACAAGCCTTACAATTGTCAAAATCAGTCAATAAACCAGATTTATGATTCATAAGGTTAACTATTATTTTTTTCATTGTGTCGTCACCTTAACCCCCAATATGCCCTTATTGGTTGGGAAAAGCTTGTCTTTACTCAAAGCATTACCAGTGTTTGTTAACAAAAAGGAGTGGAAAAGGTGAGCCAACAGTGACATCAAGTGGACAACTGGTGCAAAGATGCACATGTATGTGTACCCTAATATTAAACTCAATCCTACACCCTTGTGCGTTTGCACAACACGCTGCTCTGCTTGTCTCCATGGAGTTGCACTAACAGAACTAACAGTTAACCATCGTGCTAAATAGAGTCTGGAGACACTTTTCCATCAAGTGCCAACATTTCTTGCTAGTGTTCTGGCGAGACGTGCTCTCTATTTCTGGGTTGCAATCACCTGACCGAGAGGCACTTCCAGGTTTCAAGTGGTGGTTTAGAGTTCCAGGCTACTGTTTATTTACCGGCATCAATGAATATTTGGGCGTCTTTTGAAAGGTTCAGAGGCAAATATATAAGCTTTTGTGAAAAAATATTTAAAATGGGATGGAGTGGATTTATATACTTATGAAAAATACTTTTTGAAAGATAAAAAACATTCATCATCACCAAGACTTCACTTCCTTTGACAATGACAATAATTTAAAGAAGAAAAGATTGTATTTCCATCTGAGGGGTCCACAAATTGGGCATTAATCCGTTAAAAACCATGTTGGACTCAGTAAGTAACGTATTTCAATGGCATTAACAATCAGTGCTGCTGTGATCGTGATGCTAATGAGAAAAAGTATATGTTTATTTGCAGTTGATTTCCTGCTACAAAATATTAGTCTCATCTACAATTCATGTCTGCAGTTTTTTTTAATGGTGTCAAGTTCATATTCTGTCTCATTATTTAGCTATAGATGTCCCTGTTGCTCAACAATGTTTGCTAGTGGTATCAAGATTCTGTATGCTGCTGAGCCTCAAAGAGATGTATTCATCTAGTTTATTAATACTATTGGTAATATTTTCTTGATGCTAACAAATAGCACCAAAGACCTTATAATGTGGTCATTTGTGCCGTCATGCCTTTCATAATGATTGTGAATGATAGGCAAAATTCCAAAAAAGTGCAGTTCCCCTTTAAGCCCTCTAAATAGACATCCAATTCTAAATTAGTTGATCAATATAATACACTCATAAGTCATTTTTCAAATTGTATCTTTTTAAAATCATGCTGTAAAAATGCATATACTCTCAAAATATGCCTTATAATAGCCACAAACTGGAGAATATTTTTTAATCCGGATATCTTTTTTTTTTTAAATAGTTAAAAGGTTTTATAGAATAATAAATGAACATTATATTAGGAATGCAAATGATGCATGTGTTTGGAAATGGATGACTGATTTAAACATTTTAGAAAGACATGCCATGGAGTGATATTTGGGGGGAAATGCCAATAAGCCCTTTATATGCATTAAAATAGGCTAAGTCAAATAAACATCTTAAATAGATTGTATTTTACACCCTCTTAGTTGTTTAAAATGAGTACAATAGATAGCAAGTTGTGTATAAAGTGTTAGGCAGCTGAAGGAACTCTTACACATTTACTGTGGGAATGTCAGTGAACAATTGTATTACATTTTGTAATGCCTCTAGAATTCGTATTCAATGCTTTTTAGTGCCTTTTAAGGCCTTAATTTTTGCAAAATACATTTAATTACTTTAAATGCTTTTTAATGCCTTGCGGAAACACTGTAACATAATGAATAATCATGATTTAAATATTGCTAAAAATACTTGTGATTATTATTTTGGCCATATTCATGCAGCCCTCACATTAGTTTTAGATTACATATTTGTATATGCAATCTGAATTATAAGAAGTGTTCATTACACAAGTTCGACATTTGTACACTAAAACAAATCTAAATATTTTCTCACAGATTTTAGGTTTTCGGTAAATTTTGATTCAAAATGTTTTAAAAATAATAAATAAAGGAAACCAACCTTGGCAATACAAACAGTTTTTAGATGTGATAAAGAGGTAAACACTTCAAAGCGTTGAAAATGAAGAATAACACTCACTCGTTTTTTAAGCTGGTGTTTCGATTTTCGCTTCTCCTTGAGTCTACCCAGGCGCCGAGTCCCACCTGTCTTTGCAGGCAGCCCATTGATACGCTGGCTCTTTCCTCCGATGATACCTCGGCAGCTCTCTGAGCCACATTTACAGACTTGCTGTGGAGCACAAAAAAGCAGTCACATGAATAAAAGGTCAGTCAAAGTTAAATTACAACTTGTGTTGAACAATAATTTTTTTAAAAATGCGATGACGTCGAGATGTGTGACACATGTTGAAACACACTAACTACACTTTGTGTATGGGTTTGGTTTTAAGTGTGAATGATCACGGAATGTTGCACTTTTGGTACAATTGTTTTATTGGACTGCTTAAAATAGGGGATGTTTTTTGGATTATTTTGTGTTAGAATTATTTAAGTGATCAGTTGTTGCTTATTGGGCAAAATGTGGCTCTGTCTCTCTTTCGCGGTATCTTTTAACTGTTTTGGGCAGCCTAAGGTGCACCTGTGCAATAACCGTGGTGTGTAATCAGCATCTTGATACGCCACACCTGTGAGGTGGGATGGATTATCTTGGTATAGAAGAAGTGCTGACTAACCTAGATTTAGACACACTTGTGAACAATATTTGAAAAGGAGTACCGTATTTTTCGGACCGGATTATAAGGCACACTGCCGATGAGCGGGTCTATTCAGGTTTATTTTCATACAAAAGGCGCACCGGATTATAAGGCGCATTAAAGGGGTCATATTATGATTTTTTTCTAAATTGAAAACACTTCCTTGTGGTCTACATAACATGTAATGGTGCTTCTTTGGTCAAAAGGTTGCATAAATTATGTTTTACAGATCATCTTCGAGTCGCTTTCTGACAGTCGCTTCAGGATGCGCCGTTTTGTGGGTGGTCTTATTTACGTGGCTCACCTTCGGCAGCGTCTTCTCCCTGTCATCTTTGTCGTAACGGTGTAGCGTGCAAGGACGGGAGTGGAAGAAGTGTCAAAAGATGGAGCTAACTGTTTTAATGACACTCAGACTTTACTTAAATCAATAACTGAGCAGCATCTCCTCGTCCGTGGCTCACCAATGCAACAACAACGCCGGAAATGTGTCCCGTAAAAAAACGGAACTCTCTAATAACTAAAGTATCATGGGTGAATTATGTAAACCCACTACATCGGTAGTTTTTAGTGCTTTCATAGTGAGTCTACTGACAGATATAAGTTAGAACTTTACACTACTTTATATTAAAAATGGCAAGAGTGGAGGATGAATAACAAGAAGATGGAGAAAAAGAAGAAACTTATTGACTATGATGTTACCACGAACTGCAATGCCGGACATGTGCACATTTTTTTAAGGACTTATACAGATCCCAAATACAGATCAGCAGGCACCAGAAGGTAAGAAAAGTTATGTTTGCATAATATTGCAAGACAAAACACCAGATCATATGTCTGCTAATGGGTGCCATTTTGCGGTTCTTATACACACACCATAATAATACTCGTATGTTGAAGCACAGTTCGTCTGACTACAGTAGCCGTAATGCTCCCACAATCCATCAAGCGGTGTGGCTTCATAGCTTACTAAAGTTGTACTAAAACATTTTGACAAGACTTTTGAGCGCCGTGTGTAATGTTCTCAATGGAACATTTAAAGTTTTGGTGTTGTTTACTGGCCTCATGTTGCAGTCTACACGTATCTCCTATGTGTGACTGCCATCTACTGGTCACACTTATCATTACATTATTTACAAACTAAAATAGCTTTGAGGTCGGTAAGCACAACCATAATTATTCCATTAGGCGCACCAGTTTATAAGGCGCACTGTCGATTTTTGAGAAAATGAAAGGATTTTAGGTGAGACTTATAGTCCGAAAAATACAGTAGGTATTTTGTGTATGCAGTAAAGGTTTTACATATTGAAGTTCAAGAAAAATTTGAGTAAAAACAAAAGTGGTGCGCTTATATTTTTGTTCAGTATACTTCTTCCTGGTACTTCCCTACTTCACCTACTGTGCTGAAGTGTGGGGAAATAATTATCACTATTCTAAAAATTCACTGGTTATATTGCTAAGACCGGGAAGTACAGTACAAATCATTTAGAAGGTTCAATACCTAGACCACACAAATCATCTTTTTATTCAGCCAAAGCTAATAATAGTCCATTACCTGGTTACATTACATGCAGTACAATTTTTGAAATACTTATTGCCAACTAACATTCCAAAGGTTTTCACAGAAAGAGAGAGGTTCATAGTCTGAAGGGATATGGAAATTTTATGTTACCAATGTAAACAACCGATATAAGTTTTTGTGTCTGTATGTTGAGCTAAATTGTGGAACAGTCTGGGGCTGTAACACAAGCAATGTTTAAAAATTTAAAGTACCAATGATTGTCACACACACACTAAGTGTTGCGAAATTATTCTCTGCATTTGACCCATCACCCTTGATTACCCACTGGGAGGTGAGGGGAGCAGTGAGCAGAAGCAGTGGCCACGCCCGGGAATCCTTTTTGGTGATTTAACCCCCAAATCCAACCCTTGATGCTGAGTGCCAAGCAGGGAGGTAATGGGTCCCATTTTTATAGTCTTTGGTATGACTCGGCCGGGGTTTGAACTCACAACCTACCGATCTCAGGGCAGGCACTCTAACCACTAGGCTACTGAGTAGGATGTCAAAACATTTGCATAGATCTGGCCACAATACGAGGAGAACATGTAATGGTCGTGTTACTGTATTCTCTCTTCTTACCAGTGCTGGTATGTGGCATGTCATCATTTATAAAATGCTAGAAATACATGAATAATGGATGAATTAATAAAGGAAGGGTATTTTTGTTTATTTTGTGCTTACTTACTACTGAACAATGTTTTGGGTCAGCTGTATGGGGAAGGGAGTGAAAGGGTTGAGTTGACTGCAGAAGTGAGCGTGTGTTTTGCTTCATTCTGTAGTTTCAACTGGGGGCCTAACTGCCCTGGCTTTTGTCAGGAGTGTGTATTGATTGAACATGGGAAGTTAACACATTTACTAGTGATTAGTACCAAATGTTCTTTTTTTCCTGTTAAATATTTGTCTCATTGACCAGAGTTGTGTGTTTCATATTACTTTGTTGACAGATATTCATTAATAAAAAAAGACAATAATATTTGCCTAATTTTGCTAACTGTTTGTTAGCCAAACTGTTTATGTGCCAAACACTCACAGAGGCGTCATTTACCCTTCGGCTGAGATATGCTCCAAAGTAACAATGTGTGCATGTTCAAAACAAACTAATCTCAAATTTAAAGCAAGCATAATTGTCTGCCCCTGCAATATTAAAATGTAAAAAGTATCTCTAACAAAGTAAGCAGAAAAAAATGCATTAATAATCGCAATTGACAGCCGTAATAAATACAAATGATTAGTAGTAGCCAAGACAAAAATGACAACATAAAATGAAAAAACTCAATCGCTTTAAATGTCAAAATATGTTTAAAAAGCAAAGTGGTGTTTTACCTGCTCTTCTGTGTTGAAGGAATGAAAATTGTAGTCATAGGTGAGCTCGGTTCCGCTGCTGATGTCCTTGAGCGCAAACAGACCAATTCTGTACACCCCATTAACTGACCTGGAAGTCATAAGGACTTGGTTAATGCACATTCCTCATGAATATTGACATAATTGCAGAACATATGAAGCTCAAGGACAATTCATACATTAGTACAGCTAATATACCAAGAAGTTGCCTGTTTAAGCAAATGTAAACTAACAGTGGCATTTTGTCTATACAAGGCTTTGTTTCTGTGTTTCAAACACAACTCTTAGAATGAAAATTAATCGGGTCAAAAGGAAGAAAATAAATGTTCGGACTCCACAGTTGTAACTGAAGTCCAGCGAGAGGCTGGATGACCTTTAGGAGCCCAAAGTCCGACATCGCTCTGAAGGCTTTTACTGGTAGTTTAGTTAAGCCACTCTTGGTTACTCACATGCACACCAACATGCAACCGTTGCCTCAGATCATAGGATGGTCCAAGTGACAGTGCAATTTCTGAGGTAATGTATTGTTCATAACTAAACATGAAGAGTTCAGCTTTAATAGTCAAGCAACACAGCTGTGCCACATTGAAACAAAATGTCTGTAGTGATATAAACTAGTGTAATTATGGGACTTCTTGCAGAAGAATAATGACCGTTTTTTTTTTTACTTTTTAGAAGTCAGATAAGGGACGAGCAGACAATTTAATTGGAAAACAGATTTGTCTTGCACCTTCTAAAATAAATCTGGAGGTGTGGGGGGGCCGGAGCCTATCCTAGCTGTACTGTACACTTTAATTGATTATCTGTGAAGGCTTTCTCTATATGGAGGGCTAATGCTGCAGTATGTAAGTATTATTGTAGCAAAACTATTTCCACACGTGTATCTTAATCTGTGCACATGTAATCAAATTCACACGTGTACTAATGTGTGTGTTTGTATATCAATCTGCCTGTGTAATTTTGCTACAATAATACTTCCATACTGCAGCCCTTCTTAACTTTAAATGTGCAAGAGAAAAAGACAAAGTTAGCGGCAGGGGTGTGTGTTCACAACAAGTATACCAATTTTAAAATGAAAGTTAAAACATTTATATTTTTCAAGTAATGTTGGATGAATAATTTGGAATTGGATTTAATTAAAATCTACCTGTTGAATAAGTAGAGGACATTCTAAAAGAAGCCGGTTTTAATACATAACATATGTATATATAACAATTGAATAACACTCCATTGGGTAGAAAAATATCAACAAACGTATTTTAACAACAAACTTTGTTTCTTTTTTCAACTTTGAATTAAAAAAGATTGAAAATAACATCCCTGTATTTTTTAGTCAGTAATAAGAAATAGGGGTGTCGGGAAAAAAAACGATTCACCTTCCTCAAAAATGTTGAAGAATCGAGAGTTGGGATACCCTGGACTTCATAATCAATGTTATTTTTTCTGGATTTTTTTAAAAATTCTCTCTCAAAACTTTCTATAATAATTTTGTGAGGAGGTTATTTTGCTCACTGTATACAGCACCTTTCAAGGGGCCCTTCTCTTGCAGTATTATATTTATAAAATATACATTTTATATATATTTTATGATAGTCTAGAGTAAGGATGTAACAATAAACGGTATTGATGATAAACAGTTAGAACTACCGTGATAAATTAACATTATGGTAAAACCGTAATTGATAACTGCACTTTGATAAACTCACTGACAAACTAGCGTTAACTCGCCAAACGCTATAATGAATACAAGGGACATTAACTTCTTTGCCCATTAAGAAATGACATACTCCAATCTGAACTTTTGTAAAAAAAAATAACATTGCTGTCTGAGCAACTAAGCTATTAAATTCTGCACATTGAACATACAGGTTGTGCTGTCTTACAACACAGTGATCGATATATACTCAGAGGAATATGACATGAAAATGTCTACAACAGGAAGTGTTAAAAAAACACTCTGCATTATTTACAGATTAAAACAGAAGAAGATAAACATATTTAAACACTTAAATAATATAACATGGCTCTTAAAAATCCAGGGCAATATGTAATGTTACTTCTGCCAAGAAAGTATATTGTGTGTATATTTATTGTATTTTATCTCATTTATAAATAAAATGTAGTTAAAAGATTTCAGTGTGAGTACTTTTTGAGCACATTCAACAATAGCGGGGTAATAATGATAACCGTTATATGAAATGTTTATTACATTACAGCCCTAGTCCAGAGTAACATACCTCTCTGCAAATTAAAGGGAAAAGTATTTTCATCAACGACACAAAGTATGCAATAGTGCAGCAATGAGTACCCAAAGGCATCCCAAGGCTCTTAAAGGTAGGTTTTCAAGATGTTTTAACATATTTTATTTCCAAACGTCCTGTAAACATTTCTATTTGTACTTGAATTTGTGGGAAATCCATAAAAAATATCTGATTAAACAGTACTCACCACTTCTGCATCTCACAGTTGGGATCACAGCTGTGGTTTATGAAGCGTGCCTCATTGCCCATTCTGTAGCTGTCAATAACCATGCCACTATCCAGGTTGAGACAGTAGTGGCCGCTATGAGCAAAGTACTGCTGCATCATACGACTCCTGCAACATGATCAAAAAAATAGAGAGATGAAGAGAAGGAGGAGTGCAATTAAACATACTTCTTTTACAGAGCAGCCAGAGCGTCTCACCGAAACTCATGCTCGCTGACCACTTCTCCCAGGTACTCAATAATGAACTGCCCTGAACGGAGACTCTCCTTGGTACGGATGCCCCAGCCCTTGCCCTCAGCACGGAATCGCTCCAGACATTGCACCCATTCGTGCCTCTGGATGTGCTGGTTATCACACTGCTCATGACATGGACAAGTGCTGGGAGGGCATTCAGCAAAACTCATCCTGGAGAAATCGGTCCATGGGAAGACATTTCACATCAAACCAACTACACGTTTGGAAGACAACTGTGTTGGCAATATGATATATTTATTTATCGAAACAAAGTTTTAGCATAACAGTGTCTTGCTTTGAATACTAATTATTTGAAGGCATTTTGGGAAAAGTACGGTACTTTAAAAATCACTGTCACATTACCTATTCAGGCAGTCATCCAGACAACCTTTTTCATTTGTGTTCTCAGGAGCTCGACAGCTACATGTAGTTGTTTCATAACCAGAGAGAGGCTTTACATCAACGTATACATCTGTGAAACAAACAAAATGGCACAATTTTGATTGATTGATTGAAACTTTTACTAGTAGATTGCACAGTTCAGTACATATTCCGTACAATTGACCACTAAATGGTAACACCCGAATAAGTTTTTCAACTTGTTTAAGTCGGGGTCCACGTAAATCAATTCATGGTAAATTGTACACTGACGTTAGTGTGATCAGTCAACATCAAACACTATCCATTTTTTCCACCGCTTATCCTACAGCCAGGGGCTGAATCCTATACCAGCCGACTTTGGACCAGCTGCTAGTCAATTGGAGGGCACATAAAGAGACAGACTACTATTCACACCCACAGTCACTGAGTTGAGGACTGAACCCACGATGCCTGCTTGGACACCCGTCACATTGACCAGTTGACTGTGGTGGGCAATAGGCAGCTCGCAGGTTGACCTGATCGCAGTCCCCTGCACTAAAGCATCAGTGACCCGACTATGGGTTCCTTTTTATAAAATCAACATGCACGGCAAGCAGTATATGCTATACAAGTTACATTCTGGTTGGAATAACAAACATACACACTTACTTGATCTTATTTTTTTATAAAGGGGGACATCAGGCCTTTTGTATAGCTGAAAAAATAAAAAAAACAGCTTAATGAGAAAAAGAGCCACTTATTGAAGGAACTGAAACGAGTAGAAATATAACAACAAATGAAAACTGTGGTACACAATATTATTGATCACCTGATCATGTTTCCACAGCCAGAGGATGTCGTAAGGCAACTGGAAATCAATGCGTTTCTGTCTCAGGTACTTTCCTGAAGTATCGAATAGAGCAGAAAATTGTAAAAACAAAACAAAAAAAAACCTACATGTGTAAGTGTTTCTGTTCTGTTGTTGATAGGACATGCAAACAGATCTTATTTTTTTAAACAACCATACTGTCAGCAAAAAAGCCAGTAAGTTGTAGTTAACAAAAATGTTGTGATGTCAAATAGTTACTTTTCGCAAGTCCATCTTGTTGACAACTACATAGTACTGAGCTTTGCTTAAAGGGTCGTATTGCGTAAAAAAACCCAACACTTTTCTTACCTGTTGGCACCTGTTTTTGTGTACTAACAAAAATCTGATTTCAAATCATGGAGGCGTGGTGGAAATATTAATAAAACATTTTGCCTTGTTCCAGACGAGCCGTTTGGCGTTTGTAATTTGTGATGCGATTTGCCATTGTAATGTCAGTTGATATCTCCATATATTGAAGAGGTTTTCCAGTGGGGCTCTGTGCAAGTCCGCCATTTTTATTATTTTGTACGTTATTTTCCAGACTGTACGCTGCTACTTTTTTTTAACAGTTTTTACCCTGCGGCTTAAGAAGGGTTTATAATTTGTGTTTTAATTATGTTAAAATTGTTTAATACGCTAAAATTCAGCATATTAATAAAAAAGGGGTACCGTTACAAAATCATGCTAAATGCCAAAGACGTTAGCTAATATAACATGTGATAGTTGTACAATGGAAGCATTTGTTATTCTAGAAATTCATTGTGTTGCTCAAGGTAATATTATTTATATGGTGCTGGGATACCCATGCTTTCAGCCTTTCAAAGCTCTTCTTGGACCACCAATTTATGACCTCAGTATTTGTCAAATCCGAGTTACGGCCCTGGCTCTTACATGTGTAAAGTAGTGTATGGTTGTAACTTAATGTGTTGGTACAGACATGTACTGCTAAAACTACAACATGGCTGGAGCGGGCGAGACGCAAATGCAGCTAGCTGGAGGGGGCGAGGTGTGGAGGAGTTCTAATCGGACCCGCTTTTCAAAATGGCTCGTTTTCAGAGACATTCAGAAAGCGGCTTAAAGATGGTCTGTAAAGCAAAATGTATGCAAAATTGGGACCAAACCACCACCATTACATGCTATGTAGACCACAGGGAAGTGTTTTAAATGTAGATCAAAATACACAGTATGAGCTTTGATGTTTGTTGTCAAGTTTGAAAGATCATTAATTTAAGTGCATTTCATGGCCGGTTTAGACAAAACTCTTTTGGGAATGTATTTTTTTGTCATTGCAAAGCATCTGTGCTCATGCTGGTTGTGTTTAATGGTGTTTTAATGCAATGTTAGGCCGTTGGCATGGACAAATGGCAAACAGACCAGCTCTGAGACTCACCAACATGAATGGGTGCTGGAAACAAGCCATACTCGTGTTCCCCAGGTATGTACTCTAACTTCTCTTTCTTTAGCTGCAGGAGCTGACTGCGTGGGCTACAAACAACAGCACAAAAACTGTCAAATGTACAGGTCTTTCACAAGCAATAGAGACACAAAAGAACTTGTGGTCCAAATAAGTGGTTTCAAACTATCTTAAGGACTTACTCTTCAGTCTTATACACATCAGAGTAAAGTCCAGCCTTCTGGAACTTTTTCTTTGGAGGTCTGGCTGGTCTCTTCTCTCGTTGGGAGGTAATGGGGATTGCTGAAGTTTGTTCCTTGGAGTTAGTGTCTTGGCTTTCAACAGGGTGGCCATCTGCCTTATTCTCCAATGAGCTAAAGACACAATCATGATTAAATACATGTTTGTACTGTATATATACATTATTTTACACTCAACTATACAGCAGATATATGTACCTCTGGAAGTGACTGATATCCTCCTGGGCAAGCCATCCCAATCCAGATCCTGGTCTTGACCTTGCCACCAGGTTGCTTAAGTTTGGTTCTCTTTCTGCCAATTGCTCCATAGTGTCTTCTACCTCCCCTTCCTCTTCCGCTTCCTCACCATCATCTTTCTCCCAGTGTTTCCTTTTCTGACCTTTGCTTTGCTGGTCTTTGACAACTGACTCTATGGTATCTTTCACAGTATCTCCATCCCACACATTGGCCCCAGCTGGCCGATCTCCCACTCTGTGCCGTGTTTGATTTATTTCAACAGTAGGCGGTGGAGACGGTGTTGGTGAGGGTAATGGGTGTTTCCTGGGACGTCCAGGGCCCCTTTTTTTCACCATATTGTTTCCTGTACGAGCTTGCCTCTGTAGCTTCTTAGCCCGCAGGATTTTGTTTACATGGTGGAGGCTGTGCTTGGATGGCTGCGCCCGATGGGACTGGTGGGGCAGGGAAGCATCGGAGCAACAGTCCTGGGATGGGAAAACGCAGGCAGAGGATGCTGAGCCGTGAGAGTAAAACACAGACGACGGGTGATGTAGCTGCTGCCGACGGTGCGCAGATCCTTCAGGTCCTTCCGATGTTGACGGGACAGCATTTCTTGTCGGACCACTTGGGGTCTCTTTTTTAAAACAGAGGACAACATTGGGTTTAGCAAACATTTTAATAAATGATTCTGAAAAGAAACAAAAGGGCTGATAAACTAGTTGCACTTTACAATTTTTGACCTAAATTGAACCCAAGCGGATAGTTTGGTATCCAATAAAGGCCTCTTTTAGTTATTCTTCTGTTTTAAAAGCAACCTACCCCTCCCTGTATGTATGCCTATGTAAGCCAGGCCAATGTGTGCACCGCTATAATACCTTTGCGAGCTGGTCATCCAGCCCTGTGGTCAGCCATATAAAACCCTCCTTCAGTAAGCTGCTTCAGTGAGTAAGCTGTCAGCTTTGACAAGCCAAAGAAGAACACTATTCACACAATATATCATGCCGGGGAGTATGTCTCCTACAGACAAGCAACTTTGTTTTTAAAGCTTGTCAGTTAATGCAGGGATTTGACATCATACTTATAAAGTAATACTTGAATGTACTACTACTTTTTGAGTCTCAGTTTAGCAAGTTGCGCTTTTAGGTAGGGTAGAAGTATACACACTTGTCCTCACTGCAGAGGACCACGTTGCAGCATGACTTTAGGAATTTAAGATGGTGAGAAAAAATATATAAATATTTTAGTATATTTTGCCTAATTAATTTTTTCATATTTTTCATTTATAGGACCTACAGTCGTGGTCAAAAGTTTACATACACTTGTAAAGAACATAATGTCATGGCTGTCTTGAGTTTCCAATAATTTCTACAACTCTTATTTTTTTGTGATAGAGTGATTGGAGCACATACTTGTTGGTCACAAAAAACATTCATGAAGTTTGGTTCTTTTATGAATTTATTATGGGTCTACTGAAAATGTGACCAACTTTGCTGGGTCAAAAGTATACATACAGCAATGTTAATATTTGGTTACATGTCTCTTGGCAAGTTTCACTGCAATAAGGCGCTTTTGGTAGCCATCCACAAGCTTCTGGCAAGCTTCTAGTTGAATTTTTGACCACTTCTCTTGACAAAATTGGTGCAGTTCTGACATCACATGGACAAAACTTCTGGAGGAAAGTTATGTGGTCAGATGAAGCAAAAATTGAGCTGTTTGGCCACAATACCCAGCAATATGTTTGGAGGAGAAAAGGTGAGGCCTTTAATCCCAGGAACACCATCCCTACCGTCAAGCATGGTGGTGGTAGTATTATGCTCTTGGCCTGTTTTGCTGCCAATGGAACTGGTGCTTTTCAGAGAGTAAATGGGACAGTGAAAAAGGAGGATTACCTCCAAATTCTTCAAGACAACCTAAAATCATCAGTTGGGTCTTGGGTGCAGTTGGGTGTTCCAACAGGACAATGACCCCAAACACACATCAAAAGTGGTAAATGAATGGCTAAATCAGGCTAGAATTAAGGTTTTAGAATGGCCTTCTCAAAGTCCTGACTTAAACCCCCCTGAAGAAACAAGTCCATGTCAGAAAACCAACAAATTTAGCTGAACTGCACCAATTTTGTCAAGAGGAGTGGTCAAAAATTCAACCATAAGCTTGCCAGAAGCTTGTGGATGGCTACCAAAAGCGCCTTATTGCAGTGAAACTTGCCAAGGGACATGTAACCAAATATTAACATTGCTGAGAAGAAGCAAATTAAATTAATTGAATTAAAGAAAGAAATCATGGCCATTAGCTGGTAGCTCAGAGCAGTGCTAAGGTTAGCATTGGGTGGAATATAATTGCAGTAATGATGATAACGCACACTTCTCAAAGGAAATTAAAGGGTCTGCATAGCACTGTGAAAGCCTCAAAGTTTGGACAACAGTTTCAGGAAAGGATCCAGTTGTTTCACCAATCATGGTGTAGGTACACACAAAGACCCTCTTCACTACTCTTGCTGACTTCTCTGATTTCGTCGTGTTGGTGCCTAATGTGGCCTGCTTGCTTGATAGCCACGTCATGTATTAGTTAATGCAGCCAGCTTTCGGTGATGATTATTAAGCAGCATTTCCAGAAAAATTGATTCGAAACAGTAAGATGTATTTAATCCGTTTTGTGTATTATAAATCCGACTTTGGCCATTAAGATACTTGGTGGCAATGGTTTGTGTGGATTTTTGAATAGCCTTGCCTGTATTCATGTTGTTACTTCATAACACTGTTGTTTGTAGTATGTACTATTGTACTGTTTTCCATGATAAAATTGTGGTGTTATTGGTGGTGCGGAAACAACTTAATCACATTTAAATTATTTTCCAATGAGAGACAATTTTGAGATACCAACTCTGTCACCAAACCAAATAAACTCTTTGACCAAGTGTCCACTATATATTCAATTTCATTTTTGCTATTCTTGATTCATAGGAAATGTGTATTTACTTAGTTTTATTTTATATTGCATAGATCATTTCTGGCTTTGATTAAGAAAAACATTTACAAAATAATGAAGCTTGTAATCGCCAGTCATCCTTTGACAATCCACTATCCAACCCACTTTAATTATACGTTTTTTAAAATTGTACAGTACTTTGGTCCACTGTGGTTATTTTTACAGTGCTTTACAAATAAAGTTTGATTGGATTGAATTGGATTAACAAATTGCTCATATTATTGTTTTCTGCGTTGATCTTGTTATCTCAGTTATTTGTTTCCATTTATGTCTTATTCAGGCTTGTCTTTTCGACTTTGCACACCTACTTAATGACCAAATAACCCATAACTCATTTTGACAGGCTGGTATTGACTTTAGTCATTGTTGGTTTGGCATCACCTTTGTGTACTTTTAATACATCCATATTGTTTAAGGCCCTACATTATAATAATTTTCAGAAAATCATGTGTTCATACATCTATAAGTCTTTTTATTTCCCTTCTTGATCAAATCCTGCAAATTTCCATCATTTGTCTTGTGAAGTTTCCCACTCTTTAAGGCCTCATCTAGTCCAGTCTGCGACCACCACATGAACCCAAATCCTGAGTACTAATCCAGGATTAGCGAGTCTTGGTTTGAAGTTAGAACAGCACCATACTGACAAAACGGGGGACTTAGTTCCCCACTTTTACTGGTACGAACTAACAAAAACATAATGCAACACTCAAATAGAAATACATACCACTGCTCACATGAGGTTGGACTAGGTCTTATAGTACGGTACATTCAAGAGCAATGTAAACTAAATATAGTATATTTTGCAAAGAAAATACTCCACCCCTTTACTAAAAAGAGTTTTGGCTGAAATGCTATATCAACTGTGGTCATCACATTTTCAGTGTAGTCATTATGTATTTTGTGCCAAGCCCATAACCACTACTAACAGCAACCAAATGTGAGGCAGTGTGTGCATAGATCAGTTTACAGTCTTTTAAGAGTTTTCTCCAGGAACAACACAAATGGTACTTTTCATTTCAAAACATATTTTTTCCCCAAAACAAGCAATTCTTGTTTATGGAAATTTCACAGATTTCTATTGTAGTCCTCTATAATAAAAGACACATAATCGTCAGCGCTTCAAAAATAATGACGTATAATAATTGAGACATTTGTCACAACGTCCTTGCATTTCGTACTTACTTAGGGCTAGCTCAAAAATAAGGTAACTTTTCAACTAGTGAACAGCAATTTAGCAGATTAAAATCATAGGTATAAAACAATATTTAACAGTTCACAACTAACTTTCTACTGAGCCTATTCACTACTGACAATGACAATGAACTGAACTCACTTGGCACAAAGCTTGTGTGAATGCTGTTCAAATATAATGTTTCACATTTAGTTCACTGTAGTTAAATTCCTGACTGCTAAATCTGCTGGTGCATGAACATGCCCTGTTTTGTTTAGTGATATTGAAAAATAAAGCTTTATTATGATTTTAAACTTTAGTTTAAATGTGTAAATCGCTCAAGAAAATACAGTGTAACTACACGAAGACAGGATAAAATACCATTTGTGTAATAATGTATAAAATTAATAAGACAGTTGTTTCCCCTGTCATTGGTGGGGTGGTTCCCCGACCTCCATTGAAGGTCTAGTCAATTGTATTTATTTTTAATATATATTTTTTAATGTTTAATATTGTGCCAGATCACGACAGAAGTGATGTCTGTATATTTTAGCTAATGTATTTATATGAATGTGAACTTGAGTTTTGGTCATTGATTTCTTTGTTGAGATGATGTCTAACCTTAAATCTTCTGACACCACATGTAATGCGGTCATATCATGTTCAGTGTTTCCCACAGTACTGTAATTTATTTGTGGCGGTGCGGATGGGGCGAAATGACATAAACGTGAAATTTGTATAATAGGCCATGATGCATTTTCAAAAAGTGAAAAATAAAACAAATGTGTTTGAACTACAAATTACCTTTCTACTGACACTTCTTTTTGTCTTATTTTTTAACATGTATGAAATTGTGTTTTAATATGGTCCTAAAAGTACTTTTTCAACTTGCATTTTCTAAGGTAAGCTGTTACCAATTATCTATTTTTCCAGTACAAACAATTAAACATAAACTAGCTGCTGACTGAGAATGGGCTCTCAGCCAATCACAGATAACTTGACAGATCCTTGTGATTGGCACAGCAGCAATAGGGACGGGGCTGCTTCTTTGGAGAGACAGGTGAATAAACCAGTGCTCTGCTTCAAAGAGCTGCTGTGTGTCACCAAATGTGTGCATTGCTGACTTCTACCTCCAATATCTGTTCACTACAGGGTGTTGGGTCAATGTTAATGTGTATTTAAAGACATTTAATTGCAGTTGGGATAAAAATAAATATATTTTAAAAAGTTGTTAACTAAATATTTCACTACACCTCTTCAGTACCTCTATGAACCCACCGTAATTATCCCGCCTGTTCCATCTTTTTATTCTCCGGCAGACGAGGTTATGCATTTAGAAGCAAGGGCGAACACTTGGCACCAAATCTATTTGTGATGATCCAAATTACGTGTGATGTGCCGCCACAAAAAATTAATGAATGGGAAAAACTGACATTAATGATAGACATGTTATTTATGCTTACATTCCAATTGAGACAAATTTCACTAACCTAATTCTCTTTTCTCTGCTGATGCTGAGGGTTCCTTCCTTATTTTTCGTTCCACACAAGAGAAGCTGGTGTTTCCTGATGCTGTCTCATTCTTTCTGTTCCTACACTCCCGCAAGTTAGTGCGAGTAAAAGCGGAGGCGAACAAGTTTGTAAGATTTGGAGAATCATGGGCTCGAGGTTCCAAATCTTCCGTGGGAGTGAGAGGCTCCTCGTCCTCACTGTCCGAACAAGTAGGCAGTTCTTGAGCCCGTCCATCTGAGAAGGGGCCCTGACTGGGCAATACATGACGACGTGAAAGCTTCGAATAATCGGTCTCAGAGTTACCTATTCTCAACCAGGACTCTGCAGAGTGTTGGCTTTTAGAGCTGTTACCCAGAGCTAGTCTGGAAGGCCCTAAACAGGATATTGAGCTTTCTTTGCGCTTATACCTATCTGCAGAAGAAGAGGATGAAGAAGATGGAGAATTTGCTAAGGCAGCACCCGCTTGCTTGGTGGCATTGTTGCTGGAGGGTCCCCGTCCAAAGCGGCATTGTTGCAAAGACTCTGCCATTCCCAAGCTACCAAGTCGCTCTCCTTTTCCTAATGTTCTACTTTCGGACAAACCTGGCCCTGCCCTACTCCCCGATCCGCCTATTACTTCTTCTTCCTCTCCGTCATCGTCGGCACATCGCTCTCTGTGTTTGTGTCTGTGTTTGTGTTTATGGTGCCAGTTGAAAGACAGCTCAGAAGACATGGGTGGGTAAAGGACAGGGGATCTTCCTCCCCCCAAGTAGTCCGGTCTAAGTAGCTTGTGTTTTTTCTTGTGGAATTTGGAAGGGTTTAGCAGAAGATGAGAGGGGTGGTGATGATGCATGTAAGGGGTGGGGGGAGGAGGGGGGAAAGTGGGTGAATGAGGGGAGTGGTGAGATTGGGCCGTGTGGGGAGACTGATGGTGTGGGTGAGGATATAGAGCACTAGCTGGAGGATAGCCCCTGTAGTAACCCAAACCCAGGGGTCCAGAGGAGTATGGAACACTGTACGATGGATGGTAGAATCCCCCACTGGACAGTGGGAATCCAAGCCCTGGTACAAAAGCAACCTCAGACATGGAATCTCTGGGTTTAGGTGGCCGCCCACGTTTCTTTTTCATGTCTGGTTTGCGAACATAATGCATTGGATCACAAGAGTATGCAGGATGGGAATAGAAGCTGCCAAAGTTAACCCTGAATATTGTGGGCAGAAGATCTCTGTGGATATAATGATGTGGTGGAGGGCCACTGGTACCACTTAAGCCACTAGCACGGTTGACCACTCCTGGCATTCGCTTTGCTCCTGTTGCCATTGCAATGCCACTGCTAAGGCGGTGCCCTGTGGTACGGTGCGCTATTCGAATTTCACTCATTCCTATGACAATTTCGTCTAGTTCAGCAAGAAAGTTGGGGTCTATCCGCCGAGAGCGGAGTTGTAGATATTTCTTCTTGCGTTTTCTTTTCTGTCTTTTAAGCTTCTCATAGCCTGGGCACCCATGGTTACGGCGTTTACACTTATGTTTATGTTTTTCCTTGTGTCCCATTAAGGAGGTAGAGGGAGCTGCAGGGTGAGGTCTCAGTGGATCTGGCGATAACCTTGATGCATGTGGTGATGGAGAAGGCGAGGGATGTTCCACAAGTACAGCAGAGTGACGCCGACGGCCTCTTGAGTTAAGTCCGATTCTTGGACCCACAGCTGAGCCAATAACACCTGGTATTAATAACCCACCACCTATCCCAGCTGCCATCCCCATTCCACCTAAGCCCCCAGCTCCACCAGCTTTCTCCCCACGGTCAGAGGTACTGTTGTTGTCTGTTCCGATACCACTATCACTGGGCACTGTTTCCTCACTGTGTGATTCACTAACTGGAGATGGAGTAGCTTCTTTCAGTTCACTGAGTGGGGCAGGGGATGTCGGATGAAGCGGCCGAGGTGGAGATAGCTTGTGATAGTTGTAGTGCTGCCTATAGTGGTGGTGGTGTCCACGGAATGACAACTTTTTCTGAGAGGCTGATGTGGCTATAGATAAGGATGAGCCAAGCACTGGATTGCGAAGATTTGGGGCTGAAAAAGTTGGTGGAGGGAAAGTGAACGTGCTATGACTATGAGTGCTTGAATAGTGAGAGTGACCAGCAAAGTGCACGGATCCTGGCTCGACAAAGCTAGCATCACTAATAGGACTATGGCCTCCACTAGACTGGGAGAGAGAAGGGGAAGGAAACATTTCTGAGGAGGAAATCTGGTGGTGTTGCTGAGATTGATGGTGATGCAGAGGAGAAGTGGTAGTTGGGGACAGAAAGGTTTCTGCTGGTGCTGTTGAAGACGTGGCACACGCCGCTTTTGGTTTACGCCCTCTCCTCTTACCCATATATATTGTACCTTTTTTGCTAACATTAATTTGTGGTCCAAGTTTTCCCCCAAGAGAGGCAGCCAGGGAGGACAAAGATTGAGATCCAGTTTCCACAGATCCAACCACTGGGATCACTTTGGGGGGGTCTTCTTTTCTTGGCCCTAACAGAATCTGACTAAGAATACGTTTTCTTTTCACACTTTTCATCTTGTTGATCTTACCTATAATTGATTTCATTATAAGTTGACCATTTCCTTTGTTGTGATATCGCCTGTCTGCCGAGTCTGCTGCCTCAGGAGCCAATGTGGGAGGGTGACTCTCTTGGGGTAAGGTTGGTGGGAGCCGCTTGGGGCGTCCACGTTTTCGAAGCATAGGTTTAGGAGGGTTTAAGTCAACTTCTGGATGAAGAACAGGGGGATCTGGCTCTTCTTTGGACTTTAAAAAAGTAGAATAAACCTTAGATGTCACCAATTTGTTTGACGGACGCCCACAGCCTGGTGCATCAAGTGTTGGCATTTTTGACTTTGGCCTTCCCCTTTTTTTGGGCTGGGGTTGGAAAATATGGGACAGTGAACCTTCTGGGAGAATATTTATTTTGCCTTTATTTGAGTTAGGAGGTCTCCCCACAGGTCGCTTAACTGGTGTTTCCAAGGTTGAGGATAAGGGCATGGTGGTATTGCTCTGGCCAAAGGGACTGTCATGGCCTGCTCTTTGATTATGTAATTTGTTCATAGCACGACCCCAACGGGGCTTCCTTCCTCTACGTTTTTTAAGGGGTTTACTATCCTGCTCTGTTGCGGAATCTATAGACGAATCAGGAGAATCATCCCGAAGAGGAGTTTGTGGGTTATCTTCACCATCTGGCTCAGGTGAAACAGATTCCATGGGCCTTACAGGTTCTGGAGGGCTGCTGGTCCGACCAATACGAGTACTATCCCGGGTGGGACTACGCTTACATAGACTTGAGCTTATGTCTCTCTCAACTCGCATTGAATAACTGCAAGCCCCTTTGTCTTTCCCTTCTGGCTTTGGTGTTCCTGTTGAAGAGCAATAGGTCAACTCTCTGGAGCTGTCCCTTTCCTGTTCTCTTAGACTTGCAATAGCTTCCTCCGCTAAGACAGGGGTCTCTCGGGCATGGTCTGCTTGTGAGGCAGCAGGGTATCCTCTGTGACTTGTCCTCTGCTCAGTTGTCGTGGTAAGGGAGGAGGACACAGGACAAGAGGGCAAAATTGTGGTAAGGGATGAGCAGAGTGTAGCACAAGTTTGTGGTTTCGGAATGCTACTATTTATGTTGTCATTGCTGCTGTCCTTCGCCAAAGAAGGAAGTCTGTTACTCCCATAGCTGAGCGCAGCACAACTGCTGTTTCCACCGCTCATGATAATACTGCTGCTACTAGGTTTCCCAGTTCCATCTATGTCTTCCTTTCTTGTTGACGTTAAGGTGGGTGAGTCCTCCATACCACAGTCTTTGCTCCTAGAACCATAGGGCCGACCAGGTGGCCGTGACACTGGTAAAGGGGGAGAGAGATGAACCATTCTTGAATAGGTGTTTCGATTGGCCATAGCTCTATCCCGCTGCTTTGCAGTGGGAGTCATAAAACCTGAGCTTGAGAGGGGTGCAGCAGAGTCAGTTTTTGCAGGTTTGACAGGCTTTGGGGTCTTTGACGGTGGGCAAGTTGCTATGAGCTGAGCTAATTTTTCAGTTACTGTGGGGCCTCCCCAGCTTTGAATATCCTTGTCCTTGTCTCCTTGGCTTTCATTGCTGTAGGTGTATTGGGGTGGTTTAACACCGTCACAGCTAGATTCTTTTGATGCAGATGTCGGTGAGGAAGGTGATGATACCTGTTGATTGTATTGTAGAGTTGGTGTTTTTTTTCCCGAGGGATGAGGTTTGCTGTCTGTAAAAGGGCGATGAAGATTCAGGGGTCGCTCAGATGTGGCGGTAGCTACTTTAGTATCTGACTTCATGTCTGATAGACAATCCATCTTTGGCGGAACCTGCAAAAACACAAACAAAACCCAATTAAATATTGTGCACTAACAGGTCATAATTAAAATAGAAAGGCATTTAAATTAATACTAATAAATTATCATGTAATTACTGTAAGCTACAGTATAACGCTTATTTGTAAACGTTTTGGGTGACATAAATGGTTGACTGATTTCCAAGCACAAATAAAACTAGGGTGCGTCTAGGGGGGAGCTGTGCATATAATATAGCTAAAAAATACTAGCCTTTAGCTTATAACCAGCTATTATATGTAAATTAGAAAGTAGTTTAATGATAGTTTAGAGAAACTAATACAACAGAAATTGAGACAAGATGTTACCACATATGTCAGCATATTATAATTGATATGCCAAATAGTATATTGTGATGTACATCATTATTGCAGAAGGCTGCAATACATATCATGTTACAAATGTTAGACCATATCACCCATCACTAGAGAAGGACGGTGCTAAAAAAAGAATAAGCGGATGATAGTCATAGAATTAGAGAACATTTTTTTGAAAAACATGACATGTCAAGACTTGGCAACAAAGTAAGAATATAGCACTGTTGAAATCTGCACCATGCTTAAGCTAAAGGAGTCAATATAAGACTATGAATACAGCAGTCAAGGGTGTTAAAATAATTTCTTAACGACAGCCATCAATGTCCATGAAACTATGGAGAAGCTGCTGATGGTGTAGTTGACGGAGAAGCGGCTTACATGTGGTACCGTAGATGTCCGCTCCCTCAAGGTAAATGTTTCTTATGAAAACTAGGGTAGTACATTTGTTTTTAGTACATGACATTGTGTTGTTAAGACAGTATGTGTTATCTAGAAATTCATGTTTCTTATTAAAAAAGCATGTTACATGCTAAAGTTGTGGTGTGCTTTGAGAGCCGAAAACAGTTTAATGGAAATTAAATTCATTTAAATGGGAAAAATTAGTTGTATAGATTATTAGAGACAGCTGTGTCACAGCTCTTTTTTTCAGCTTCTTATATACATGTTTATAACACTTTTATATGTATATATATGTATATATATTAGGGCTGCAACAACTAATCGATTAAATCGATTAAAATCGATTACCAAAATAGTTGGCGATTAATTTAGTCATCGATTCGTTGGAACTATGCTATGCGCATGCGCGGGGGCTTTTTCTTTTTTAAAAACATTTATTTATAAACTGCAACATTTACAAACAGCTGAGAAACAATAATCAAAATAAGTACAAAAACTACAAAACAGCGCCAGGGCGTCGCTGAGGCTACGTCTCATGAGTTGGCGTAAGCTTGCCAATGATGTGTCATGTGCAGCTCACGTGACGACGGTGTCTCCTTTGCTGGAAAAATTCGAAAAATGGCGCAGGAAAACACTACCGATAGTTTAGCGGAGAAACATCTTGAGGTTATTGCTTCAAAGGAGAAAAGTGTACGACCTAAGTCGTCAAAAGTGTGGGAACACTTCACTTTAAAGACTTCAAAGAAGACCGTTTCCTGCAAAATGGCACGGAAGTACAACATTGCTTCAGAAGCACCTGAATAGGAAACATGTTGGAGCCATGGATGAAGGGAAGAACTCACAGTACGTAACTTTTTAAGTCCATAGTGGCAACGAGCGTTCATGAGTTCAGCTTTTTTGTGAGTAACGTTAAAGTTATGCCTTTGTTGCAACGCGGGGCTGATAATGTGACTCCGGCACATTTGACTCCGTTTTGAGAGAGAAAACGC
>NC_084750.1:37379652-37549652 GCF_033978785.1 Entelurus aequoreus | reverse complement strand
GCAAATTCTCTGAGTACGCAAGGGGCCTAGATCTTCCTGCAAAAAGCAGATACGGGCAAAACTAGCCAGACGTAGACTAGTCAGACTAAGTGTGAAGTTAGCCTAATTGTTTTCCATTATGTTTTCATTCATTCTTGAATCAAACTACTAAATGTGTTGGCCATCCACTTCCTTTTCCCACTTACTCGTTTTCCTGGTACACCCCCATTCACTTGAGGAGGTGCCGGAGAAGCTGTGCTGATAGCTGGAAGTCCAGGAGAAGGCGGCGTTGAGACTTTAGAAGATGCATTTGATGAGGATGATGGGACCGGTTTGTTGACAGTCGGACTCTTTTCCCTCTCTTTCTCCCTGACACGAGACGGACTTTGGCTTTGGACGCCTGGTCGATCAGGTGTATTTCCTGCACGATTTGCTCGAGCACCAGCTCCTCCCCGCCCTGAATTCCTCATTGTGGCCCTGAAGGCTGGTCTGCATACATAATTCTCCAAAATCTTTGGAGGTTTCTTCATGCGTTTTGCTTGAAGGCCAATCTTTAGTTTGACATTGCCCTCAGATAGGCTACTCTCTTTGATGGAAAACTGTGACTGGTCACCGCCAGTACTTCCGGGCGCACCTGCGCCTGTGCCATCAGAGGCAATGGAAGCCTCTTTCTCTCTGTCCCGCTTCTTGTCATCCTCCTCTTCCATCTTTCCAACCCCTCCCTCTTTCTCCCGCTCCCCAGAGGGAACACCTGAGAGAAGAGGTGGTGTGGCAGTTCTCCCCTGAATCTTCTGCTCCATCAAAACTTTTAGGTTTGCCAGGTAGGGAATGTTTATCCCAGGAAGAATATAGGATAGGGAGTGGGGAAGGGATGAGGGAAAAGGGAGGGGGGGGGGGAGACAAGGAAGACGCTCTTCTGACTTTGCGAGGGTTTCTATCCTTTCCGTCTATCCGTCCCTCTTTCTCCGTCCTTTAACTGTTGAAGAGAAAGGTGCAAGGGTGGAGAAAATGGAAGAAATGGGAGAAAAATATAAATTGTCATTAATAATGACGACCAAACAGAGGGACAACCATTATTATTAATAAAGGCTGTGCTGCTTTCTGATATTGTGTCATGTAATAACTCTGAAAGATAATATTAAAGTTAAAAGGTAAAGCACTAATGATAGTCACACACACACTAGGTGTGGTGAAATTAACCTCTGCATTTGACCCATCCCCTTGTTCACCCCCTGGGAGGTGAGGGGAGCAGTGAGCAGCAGCGGTGGCCGCACCCAGAAATCATTTTTGGTGATTTAATCCCCAATTCCAACTCTTGATGCGGAGTGCCAAGCAGGGAAGCAATGGGTACCATTTTTATAGTCTTTGGTATGACTCTGCCAGGGTTTGAACTCACGACCTACCGATCTCAGGGCGGACACTCTAACAACATACATCCGATTTAAGTTCAGAAGAAATGCCACCTTTGGCTGAGTGGTTTCCAATAGGCACGGCCTGACTTGGTAGGAAACGACGATATAGAAAAAAAATCCAAACACGCGAAGAGAAAAAAACAATGCACAGCAAGCAAAAGCATGACTCGAGCAAAACTTAAAAGCGACAATGAATCCTTATCAGACATTGAAACAAAATTATACCTCAAGTATAATTAACATCTGCAAGGATAAAGTCGGACATATTAAAACAGCATTTAGAAATTACAAGTGCTGTGAAAAGATTTTTAAAAAAATTCAGATTAATCACACTTTTTAATTTTTATTACTGTAAATCCCAGACTATACATTGTTACATTTTTCCCACACTTTGAACACTGCGGCTTATAAAACGGAGCCGCTAATCTGTGGATTTTTCTTAGCTGACAGCAATAATGGACATAATTTTTTTATTTTTAAAAACTAGCAAAAACACTGTCAGGGTGTTTTGTTGTTAGTGCTATGGTGCCATGTTTTGGACAAATTTGCTCACTAGTGTCAAAAGTTAAAAAGTTAAAGTACCAATGATTGTCACACACACACTAGGTGTGGTGAAATTTGTCCTCTGCATTTGACCCATCCCCTTGATCACCCCCTGGGAGGTGTGTCCTTCCATTTATTGGTAGTGCTATTTATTTTTCAACCAGTGTGTTGTTATAAATAAATAAATGATAAATGGGTTATACTTGTATAGCGCTTTGTTCAGTGTTTTAGTCTTCTAGTATGACTAAAAACTGTTTATACTTACTAAATTGTACTACGGGTGATGTCCGTAGGAGTGTTTTCATGGGCTATCGTAATCTAATCACGCTAGCATCGTTAGTATTAGCAATAGGCTAACATGTTTGTGTTAGTATTATTAAGTTACAAAAGCATTCTTTTTGTATTGTTTCAGTTTCACAAATTCCTTGTAAATTCACCAAAGTGTCATTGTAGAGTTATTGAGTCTGTTTAGCTGATCGGAGAGCTAGCTTCTGCAGCTCGTGGGTCCTTGACGATGACTTCTGTTTTGTTTGATTTCCCGTTTTACTGCCGTGTTCCAGGCTCCGTTGGAAAACAATTAAGGTATGTAAATAAACATTTACAGAATCTTACTGTGTAAATGACTCATGTCGCAACATATATATATCTGTGGCTTATAGTCCGGTGTGGCTAATATATGGAAAATACTTTTTTCTTCTACCTTTTTCTGGGTGCAATTTATATCCCGGTGTGCTCTATGGTCTGGAAAATAAAATTATTATAATTTTTATTTTTTCTTTATGTTACTAATCAGTTTGGAGCACAGGTCACTATGATTTCTACGATAACAGAATGGCAGACTATCACAGAACTGGCCATTTATCTACTATTAAACACGATATGTCACGGAAATTGACGTAATTTCACCGAAATGCTATCATTGCGAGGAGTCACCCCAAAAGGGAGGCGTGGCAAAAAAGGGGAACCACTGGTTTGGCTAAAAGACCATCAGCATAAAATCTGAGCCTTCTTTTCTTAAGCGCTCATCAATTCCCCCCCATCAATATTTTTCTCCTCTTGCTGGTATACTTTTTGCACCCAAGATCTTCCGTAGCTTCCACCCTCTCCGTCATTTTCTTAGCAGAGATACAAACACATAGCACAACATGGCTAATGCTAACGCAAACGAGAGCCATTTGGTCCAAACAAATGTCAGCGGTTTGAATTTACCGTATGAGGCGTGAAATAAGTGAATGCACGCTGAAAAGTTTGTTTAAAAACGGCAACACCACAACAAACTTACTCTAGCACTGAAAAAGAGTCATCCAGCCGAGTGGGAGACATGTAACTTATTTCAAGGCGAACAACACCGCAACAACAAATAAGCAAACTCCCTCTAAAAAGCAGGATACTGTGGTGGAATCGTTGACTCAAGGTAACATGTATGATAAGAAAGGAGCATAATTGAGAACAATCCCTAAAACGGTCGCTCTAAAATGACCCTATTACCAACTTTTCCTACGTGTTGGGGCCTGCTGTTGTGTATTTGAGATCTGCATAGGTCCAAAAAAATTGGAACTTAAACAATGCGGAGATATTTATAAAATGATCTTGCCTTCCTTCCTACTTCCACCAAACTAACCGTTTGGAATTTGCCACAACTGTGACGTTTTGTTGAAGTGTGACAGATTATCCACATATGTACCCAGAGTACTTCCCGCCATTGTAGTCCGCGCTCTAGTCAATAAGCTCCTTTTTTTCCCGCTTTTCTCCTGTTGTGGGGCAGACTGTTGCTATTTCTAATACAAAGCAGCTTATAGTTTGAACTAGAGATGTCCGATTATATCGGACTGCCGATATTATCGGCCGATAAATGCTTTAAAATGTCATTTCGGAAATTATCGGTTTCAAAAAGTAAAATGTATGACTTTTTAAAACGCAGCTGTACGGAGTGGTACACGGACGTAGGGAGAGGTACAGAGCGCCAATAAACCTTAAAGGCACTGCCTTTGCGTGCCGGCCCAATCACATAATATCAACGGCTTTTGACACACACACAAGTGAATGCATCGCATACTTGGTCAACAGCCATACAGGCCACACTGAGAGTTGCCGTATAAACAACTTTAACACTGTTATAAATATGCGCCACACTGTGAACCCACACCAAACAAGAATGACAAACACATTTCGGGAGAACATCCGCACCGTAACACAACATAAACACAACAGAACAAATACCCAGAACCCCTTGCAGCACTAACTCTTCCGGGATGCTACAATATACACCCCCCGCAAGCCCCCCACCTCAACCCCGCCCACCTCAACCTACTCAGGCTCTCTCAGGGAGAGCATGTCCCAAATTCCAAGCTGCTGTTTTGAGGCATGTTAAAAAAAATAATGCACTTTGTGACTTCAATAATAAATATGGCAGTGCCATGTTGGTATTTTTTTCCATAACTTGAGTTGATTTATTTTGGAAAACCTTGTTACATTGTTTAATGCATCCAGCGGGGCATCACAACAAAATTAGGCATAATTCCACGACTGTATATATCGGTATCGGTTGATATCGGAATCGGTAAGTAAAAGTTGGACAATATCGGAATATCGGATATCGGCAAAAAAGCCATTATCTGACATCTCTAGTTTGAACCTATATCTGTCAGTAGGCCCACTATGGAAGCGCTGAAAAGCTACAACAAAGTGGTCGTGCAGAAGACGCATTCTGAAAAGACGGTCAGAAAGCAGCTTGCAAACGGTTTGTAAAACATAATATACACTGTACGCATAATTTTGACCAAACAACCACAATTACATGTTATGTAGACCAGAAGACATTGTTTTAAATGTAGAAAAAATCATATAATTACCCTTTTAAGAAGTGGTGCCAATACAGTGGTAAACCCTGCATGTATCCACTCACTAAAAACTATATAGCCCTCGCAATGTTGGACTTTATTATTTATTTGCATACAATGTACAAGGCTACATTTTTGTTTACAGGTGTATTTTATTCAAGACAGAAGTATTGCCTTCAAGAGGAAGTTTTTAATTTGTTAATTGAAAATGATTCCGCACAAAGTGCAATTTATATTTCGAAAAAGAGTAGGATGCAGAGCCATTTCAAACTACTAGCTTTTGATCAAATAAAAACAAAACTTGTTTTGAATTATCTGTGCCATTTGCATTTATTGGTTTTCTTAAAGGGGGAAAAAAATACAAAAATCCATTAATTTTCTACCGCTTGTCCCTCTCGGTCTCGTGGGGGTGGCTGGAGCCTATCCCAGCTGCATTCGGGCGGGGTACACCCTGTTCGCCATCTTATCATAGGGCCAACACAGATAGACAACATTCACACTCACATTTACACACTAGGACAGGCCTGGTCAATTATTTTGACTCGAGGGGCCAAATTTAGAGAAAAAATGTGTCTGGGGCCGGTAAATCTATTTTTAGGAACACTAATACAAAACCTCACAATAATGTCTGATTGAATGCTAAAAATGTTATGACAGACCGCCTTAAAAAACGCAATGGAATTACATTTTTTTTACTGAATGAGACACCCAGAGTGTACATGAAAATAAAGAATGTGGGGTTTACAATATTATAACTATGAACGATAAAAAACGGAATATTGACAACATATGAACGACACATCCCCTCTCGATCGACATATTTTACAATCAAGCGAAACGCAACATAAAATGCAACAAACACAGAGAAAAATGAACACAAAGGTTAAAAAAAAAAACACCTACAATCTGATATATCTGATACATCACTAAGCTTTAGAACTTTGTTGTAAAAATCTCCTTCCATGTCTGTCCCTGACACCTGCATTTCAGACTGGCTGCTCTGGAAACACTCTGTGGAAACGCTCCCCACCCACACTGCTTGGTGCCTCGTCTGAGCTGCTGTGACTTTGATGACCAGAGTAACTAGTATATCATGCAAAAGCGCAGATTCCAACCATTGAAATACTTTGTGTAGTTCAAGACTTACGGCCATTTGAAAACATCACTACACATCATAATGGCGGCTACAGTTTCGATCTTATAGACCTAAAAAAAAAAATTGGGATAGTCCGGCGGGCCAGATTGAAAAGCTTAACGGAAGTAGCGTGACGTCACAGGTTGTGGAGCGCCTCACATCTCCACATTGTTTACAATCATGGCCACCAGCAGCGAGAGCGATTCGGACCGAGAAAGCGACGATTTCCCCATTAATTTGAGCGAGGATGAAAGATTTGTGGATGAGGAAAGTGAGAGTGAAGGAGTAGAGGGCAGTGGAAGCAATTCAGATAGGGAAGATGCTTTGAGAGGCGGGTGGGACCTGATATTCAGCTGGGAATGACTAAAACAGTAAATAAACAAGACATATATATACTCTATTAGCCACAACACAACCAGGCTCATATTTAATATGCCACAAATTAATCCCGCATAACAAACACCTCCCCCCTCCCGTCCATATAACCCGCCAATACAGATCAAACACCCGCACAACACACTCAATCCCACAGCCCAAAGTACTGTTCACCTCCGCAAAGTTCATACAGCACATATATTTCCCCAAAGTTACGTACGTGACATGCACATAGCGCTACGCACGTACGGGCAAGCGATCAAATGTTTGGAAGCCGCAGCTGCGTACTCACGGCACCGCGTATCCAACTCAAAGTCCTCCTGGTAAGAGTCTCTGTTGTCCCATCTCCACAAGCATGCGTATCCAACTCAAAGTCCTCCTGGTAAGAGTCTCTGTTGTCCCAGGCCAATGGTAAAGCTTGTCCCAGGCCAATGGTAAAGCTTGACTGTCATCGTTCGGGAATGTAAATAATGAAACACCGGCTACGTGTTTGTGTTGCTGCAGCCGGCCGCTAATACACCGCTTCCCACCTACAGCTTTCTTCTTTGCTATCTCCATTGTTCATTAAACAAATTGCAAAAGATTCACCAACACAGATGTCCAGAATACTGTGGAATTTTGCGATGAAAACAGACGACTTAATAGTTGGCCACAATGGTGTCCCAAAATGTCCGCTACAATCCGTGACGTCACGCGCAAACGTCATCATACCGAGACGTTTTCAGCAGTATATTTCGCGGGAAATTTCAAATTGCACTTTATAAGTTAACCCGGCCGTATTGGCATGTGTTGCAATGTTAAGATTTCATCATTGATATAAACTATCAGACTGCGTGGTCGGTAGTAGTTGGTTTCAGTAGGCCTTTAAGTCGTCTGTTTTCATCGCAAAATTCCACAGTATTCTGGACATCTGTGTTGGTGAATCTTTTGCAATTTGTTTAATGAACAATGGAGACAGCAAAGAAGAAAACTGTAGGTGGGAAGCGGTGTATTAGCGGCAGGCTGCAGCAACACAAACATGTTTTGTGTTTCTTATGCTTCACTGATAGTGTTTTAGTCTTAGTATTTTATCTGTTTTGATGACTAAGCTTTTTTAAAATATTGGTCAGATGAGATAGGCTCCAGCACCCCCCGTGACCCCGAAAGGGGCAAGCGGTAGAAAATGGATGGATGGATGGTTTGTACTGTAGCATTTTAAGATGTATTTACATAAAATGTGCGTAACAAGATGCAGCACGGTAGCTGCTGTAGTGCATTCAACTGAATATGGGTTGAAAAGGATTTGCAAATCATTGTATTCCGTTTATATTTACATCTAACACAATTCCCCAACTCATATGGAAACGGGGTTTGTATGTTAAAATCAGCCATTGTAATGATAATTTTTTGGGTAACCCTTGTTTTCATTGGAATACAAGTATTTTATTTTAGTGCTATTTATGTTGTTACAAAATGCTATTTAAATTTTCTTTTGTTTTGTTGAATGACAGTTGTTTTTTTCAGATTTGGAGTTGTTTAATTTCATAGACATTTTCAACATAATTAAAACATATGTTAATTATAAACAACAACTACCATACCATACAATCACTTGAGGAGCAATACAAAAATATATATAAAAATATATGAACTACAAAAAAACACGTTTTTCAAAGAGGCTGTTTGCAACAAGAACGTTTTTTCCAGTTGATTTTGAGTAGGTGGAAAAAGGCTTCTACCACTGCAGGGTTTGTTAGCGCAAACTTTCATTGTGATGCAGTGTCTTTTGAGCAGTGTCCTGCTCGCCAGATAAGATTTTTAAAAAGTTTGATGCGCAGCGTGTCAGAGAAGCCTCCGTAAACACGAAAGGGGTGGGGGTGAGTCAAAGAGGAGGCCCTATGCTTCGCCCGTCAGGCATAGAGATGAGCAAATGGCCTTAAAAAAGGCACATCAAAAGATACCTGTATGGCGGCATTTTCCCAAATATATACCGCTTTCTAAAATATACCAGTATACCGCCTAGCTCTAGTTCAGATCAGGGGATGTTGTTGTGGTTTATAAAGCCTTTTGAGGCACCTGAGATTAATGGCTATATAAATACATTTTATTAGTTTTACATACTTGACTGTTATTGGCTGTTAAAGACTACAAGCGAAAACCACGGGTTTATGACTATTTAAAAATGTATTCAACTTTCTATTTACATATATTTTGTGTTAACTCAAATTATAAAGCTTGAATTATAAAACAATAACAGCAAAAAAATTGTGTCCTATGTAGCCATTTAGCAAAATGTTCTGGGATATAACAACTGGGATATATTGCCCAGCCCTACATCAGAGGATCAACTGTATACACGTTTAAATATAAATAAATAATACTGCAACTAAGGCAAGTTGTTTACAGCTCTCTTCAGCCTATAAATTATTTAATGCATATCGAGCCAAAGCAGGTGCTTTCTGTGGGTGAAGTAATTTGGAGGCAACTGAGAACCGTGACGTCAGCACTATGAGCACTTTGGGACTACAAATGCCCCATTTCCATTATGGCTGTTTCTAAGTTGGTTGAAGGTCGGTTTTCAAAGTCCCAGCAGAGGTTATGCGTTCAATGTTCAAGGCCCTATCCACAAAATGTTTGTGACTGTATTTCATGAATTCACGACAACTACAAAAACGTTATTTGAATTCAACATTTCGTCCTTTTATTCATGCTCATAGTAATAGTGAAGCACCAAAATTTCTGCCACCTAAAACGTCTGTCCAAAATGGCCCAAAACTGCCTTTCGGCTGAAATAGTTTTATCTGGAGTGGAGGCAAATGTCTGCAATGTGAACGTTTATTTTTAGTACATATATGATATAGACCCACGGGCTGCGATCTGCAACACGTGAAATGTGGAAATATAAAAAGGGCTCTTTCACGGAGGGGAACTACCAGCTCGAGTAGCAGTGCAGAGCTAGTATGGTCACCTGTGAGTGATTTACTTGCGGTGAAGGCTGGCAACAGCACTCACTTTCAATCAAAAAGGGATTCAGCGTCAAATCGTTGAATTTCAATATTTTTGATTCAATGAATGAAGGGTTTGATTGTCCTTTATAACCAACATTATATTTTCAGTTCATTTTGTCATCTTATTATACTTAGAAATTAGATTTATTTTACACCGTCAGTCTATTTGTATGTGTCTTTCAAAATGTTACCGAATGGCATTATTTTAGTTGTGTTTAGATTCAAGGATAGTCTGTTTTTGGCAAACCATCTATTTAATTTACCGTACTTTCCGTACCATAGGGCGCACCGGATTATAAGGCGCACTGCCGATGAATGGTCTATTTTCGATCTCTTTTCATATATAAGGCGCACCAGATTATAGGGCGCATTAAAGGAGTCATATTGTTTTGTTTTCTAAATGGAAAACACTTCCTTGCGGTCTACATAACATGTAATGGTGGTTCTTTGGTCAAAATGTTGCATAGATTATGTTTTACAGATCATCTTCAAGCCGCTTTCTGACAGTCGCTTCAGGATGCGCCGTTTTGTGGGCCGTCTTATTTACGTGCCTCACCTTCGACAGCGTCTTCTCCCCGCCATCTTTGTTGTAGCGGTGTAGCGTGCAAGGACGGGAGTAGAAGAAGTGTCAAAAGATGGAGCTAACTGTTTTAATGACATTCAGACTTTACTTAAATCAATAACAGAGCAGCATTTCCTCATCCGTCAGAAATGTGGCCCTTGAAAAATCGTCTAATAGCTAAAGTTCCTTGGATGAATAATGTAAACTAATAATGTTGTGGTATATTTCTGTACAGGATTTCAGAGGGATGAAGGAGAGATAGACATGGAGGAATCAACCTGGGCAGCAATTTCACGACATTACGCGATTTTTTGGAATATCTGTGTTGAATTGATGAGGGGACTTAAGAATAAGACCTACTAAAGGGGAACTGCACTTTTTTGGTAATTTTGCCTACCATCCACAAGAACAAAGACAAGACCAAACAGATTTCTCTTCTCTGTGCATTCCAAAAGGGGCTAAGTTTTGGAGTGTTGTTTTTATATCACTGTTATTGTTTGGATTAACCAGCATAGCTCAGTACACCAAGCTCCAGCCTCATCTGAAGAAGTAAGTAGTGCGTGCCTAATTTTTGTGTATCGTGATCAATGTACCTACTCGCACCGGACATGAAGCCTCGGTCCGAGGACAATAAACAGAAGGATTTAGCCAAAACTACATTTACACACGGAGACAGCTTCTACAATGTTTGGTAATAGTAGATACTAGAGATGCGCGGATAGGCAATTATTTCATCCGCAACCGCATCACAAAAGTCGTCATCCACCCGAACTAACATTTTATCAAAACCACAACCGCCCGCCACCCGCCCGTTGTTATACATCTAATATAGACGATGCAAGGCGTGCCACGCATTAATATCTCTTGGCCACGCATTAGAGGCTAAGAGATATTAATGCGTGATAATATTATTTATCATTATTATAATATTACTGTCATTTCCATTAAGAAAGTGTTGACTATTATTGTTATTTTTTTCCCCTGGTCTTTAGTATTCCCTTTTTTAGTTTGTCGCGTACCACGTTTGCAGCCGGCGTTGCCATCTTTTTATTTTTTTCTTCTTCGGCTGTTGTGTTGTGTTGTGGTGTGGTGTGTCACGCCAAATTTCTTCCCCCTACAAAAACCTCCCCCCCATTTACTTCCGTGGTCATGTTTCCTCTTACGTCATTGACAGCGATCGATAGCACTTCGGCTTTGACTGCCCGTCGCTGGAAGGATACTTCGTCTTTGACAGCTGCTGGAATCTGAAGAAATCGATTATTGTTTTTTTTTTGTACAGGCGCGAAACAGGACAGTCGTGTGCGGGTTAAGGACCCCCGGCAACTTTGTGACTTTATTGGACGCAGCCCCGGAAGTAAATGGGAGGGAAGGTTTTTGTAGGGGGGAAGAAATTTGGTGTGACAGCTGCAGCAGTGCCTGATGAAAAATTGCCTGTTTCAAAGAGTGCTGCTCGTTTTTCGTATGTGGGTAACAACATTTAACTATGTATTTTTTTTTTCTGAATTGGTTCAACCGCCACCCGCCCGAATCTATTTAAAATCTATTTTTTTCGTCATGCATCCGCCCGACCCGCGGATTATCCGCGGACTCCGCGGTTGTGTCCGCAAACTGCGCATCTCTAGTAGATACAATGAAGCGGTAAATCCAATAACAGTAGATTGACCATTTTTAATAGTACTTTAGCATGTAGCAACCTAATGACCATATGGATATTATTAACAAGTAGCAAATAGGACACTGAAACATGTAATCACAGAGTTAGGGTACAGCGTTAATGTTAATGCCAGCAACTTGAGGGTTGCCGGTTCGATCCCCGCTTCCGCCATCCTAGTCACTGCTGTTGTGTCCTTGGGCAAGATACTTTTGAGTTTTGAGCTTTGAGTCACTAGAGAAAAGCGCTATATAAATACAATTCACTTCACTTCACTTCACTGCGCTATATAACAATTATCTAGATAACTCTGTGTCCAGCCGGACAAAGTTCTTTAACACTACAAAAATCTACGTCGGGGTGGAGAAACAATTTCACTCAGCTGTAGGGGGCAGGCCGTGAAGGAGTTAATTTTCCTCTAAAAAAAAAAAACAGCGCCCCAAAACAGCTTGTTCAGACACGATACTCAGAGAAGGCCAAAAAGATGGGCTTTTGGAGCAAGATTTGTGGTAATTTTTCACCAAAGCACCATTATTATATCTTATTCAGACCACATGGAAGTGTTAAATGTAGATAAGAATTACAATATGACCCCTTTAAAAGTACTACTAATCTCAACTCAAAGACACCTGTCAGAGAAACAGTCTTTTCCATTCAAACTTTAAACCTTTCAAGGCCAAAGAGCTGTCAAAGGACAATTGTAGACCTGCACAAAACTGAGACCATCAACAATAATCTTTTTGGGAAATACACCACTGTTGGTATTAGGGCTGCAATGATTCATCGCTTAAAATAGATTTTCAAAAAGCTTTGGATTAAATTTTGTTGCTTCAATTAATCGTTTAATGCAGGGGTGTCAAACTATTGTTTTTTACCTAGGGCCACATCGCTGTTATGTCTGCCCTCAGAGGGCCGTTTATATCTGTGAATAATTTATAAATATAAATGTATTGGGATTCACCTCATGATATTATTATACAAGTCACATGCATTTGATTTTTATATTTTTTTTTACATATACTGAATAATATATATAATTTCGATTTTGCAATAAAAAACTAGTGGCTCAGTACCCACAATTTTATCTTAAAATTTATGGTGTTTTTTACAGCATGTTACTGTTTTTTTACAGTAAAATTCTGACAATTGAGCTGTCAGATTTTTAATGTAAAATCTATTGGCATTTTTAAAGTGTACAATTTCAATGTATAACTTGCTTTAAAAGCATAAGTCAAGTAGATATTTATTGATATTTTTATTTTAATCAAAAATTTTAACTGTTGCATTATTAGATAATATTAAAGTTTAAAATATTCACAATTGCATTACATAAATTACAACGAATACATTTAGTAAGAAAAGATCAAATAGTTGTATATTATTTCAAGGATTTCAGACTCGCAGGCCACATTAAATAATGTAGCAGGCCATATCTGGCCCCCGGGCCTGGAGTTTGTTAACGTGTCGTTTAATGAATGTATCTAATAAAAATGTATAAATCCAGAAACGCATTGGCTTTAAATATGGAAATATAGGTTTCATAAGGCTGCTGCAAGAGAGCACACATGAGAGCGTTGGTGTGTGGGAGGAACTATCGGAGAGGTAATTTTTTCATTATTAATCAATGTTGGCGTTAACGCACTTTTTGTGTCTTTTTACGCATTGAAATCAGATTTTACAGAGGTCCGTGTGTCTCCGGGACGCGGATCCTTTTGGGTTTTTTTACCAACCCTGCCAAAACTCTGGTTTGCTTGTTTTTTTTTTATCGATTATCGCTTTCCGCCGGTGTTTTGTTTTGTTTATATTTGCCGGTGTTGTGCCAAAATGTGATTACGGATTACTAGGTGTAAGACAAACACGTTATCTTCGTGGTTATTGTAACGCTACATGTTTGACATTATTTAAGGCTTTATCGTGTCCGAAAAATGAAAGTTTGCCTTTTAGGTGGTATTAATGAGATTTAAAGGACTGTTGTTAGTCCGATGTTGATGTGATAAAACGTCTTTCTTGTTTGGAAGATACATACAATTTTAACTGTTATTTCTTCGTGCACATAATAAATATTTATAAAGTGCTTGGATGTATTCATTTATGTAAAATGTTCATTAAATGTAATTTTGCCTGACAAAAAGTGAGTCAACGAAATATTTTGATATTTACACATCGCATATGCATAGTTTACTAGAATACCCTTATGGGCATTACATATATCAAAATCAAGTACCTACTGTACTGTTTACTTGTTGAAATATCCTTTACAAAGCTAAAATCTACCCAAACGATCACTTTGCTGCTGCCAAAAATTGATTTCAAGTAATATTTTAATACTGACACATCTTATCTCTGCATATTTTACTAGAATACCCTGTGCTGTTTACTTGTTGATATACCCTTCAAATCAATTTTTGGCAGCAGCAAAGCGGTCGTTTGGGTAGATATTTGCTCTAAAAAGGGTATTTCAACATGTAAACAGTACAGTAGGTACAAGGTACTTGATTTTGATATATGTAACGCCCATAAGGGTATTCTAGTAGAATATGCAGAGATGAGATATGTCAGTGGTCCTCGCCAGCCAGAGAACTTTGATTTTGGGGAGGCAGCCGTAAAGTTTAGATCCATGAAGGAAAGAAGAAAGTGAATGAATGTTTATAACTGAATAAATTTAAATATGCGTAAAAATGTGTTTTCTTTTGTATTATTTTTTAACTGAATTAAGTAACGTTTATGACAACCCTTTTCCAAAACAATATAGAATGTGAGACATAACAGGATAATGCATACATTTATCATGTTTTCAAAACGTTAACAAAAAAGTGGGACCCCAAAAATTTACTGTGGGAACCCATTTTTATGACTTGATGGGGTCCCTGGGACTGTGATTAATGCACAAATGTTAAAAGTGCAATTTCAATGTTGATTATTTGCATTTTTAGGGAAAAAGAATGAAGGTTATGGCAAGCAGAAAAATCTTTATTTCAACTTTTTTCCCAAAAATACACGTTGAGGGTACAAAGTGTGTTTATTTGGTTAATCAAACAAACTAATCAGTAGACTACTTGATTACTAAAATAATTGACAACTGCAGTCCTAATTCACATAGTAATTCATACATTAAAGAAATACAAAAATACCAGTCAAACGCCCTTGTTCTGAACTCCAAGCATGATTTCACATTGTGGGGTTAAGTGTGAGAAAGGTGAGGGACCATTCCAGAATTACAAGGGAAGAGCTGTTTATGAGCTGATCTCTAGGGAGTTCAGAGAGCACAATCTCCAACAAAAGCATTCGTAACACACTTTGCTGTATTGGGTTGCTATCATGCAGTGCCTACAAGGTCCCCCTGCTCATGAAGACACATATACAGGCCCTTATTTGCTAATCAACATCAGACAGACAAGGCTTGTGAGAATGTGAGGAGACCAAAATTAAGCTTTTTTGCATAAACCTGACTTGGTGTGTTTGGAGGCAGAGAAATGGTGAATATAAGCCCAACAACAGCATCCATTCCTTCAAACATGAAGGTGGTGGAAACATTCTGCTTCGCGGTTGTTTCTTTGACCAAAATCCCCCAGTAAGTTGTTTACAACCCTGCTGACCAACTACAAGAAATGTCTGACCTCTTTCTCTCTGTGCTTGCCAAATAGGCTTTTCTCCACCAAGTATTAGGTGACGTTTTGCATTGGGATGCTTATTTTTGATAAAAAAAATAATATTTATTCCATTTTATTTTACATTGTCTCACATAAAATGGCAATCAAAATGATTTGCAACTTACATAATCAGCATTATTTTCCCCATTGAACTTGTTGCGATCGTTCCACCATATTCATTACAGGAGCAGAAGAAAATCGTAAATATGCAACCATATAGGGAGAAAATCAACAAGCAAATTGGCATCCATGTGTCTGTGAATCTACTCCAGGGCAGCTGTGGCTACAGATCTACTATAACTTACCCCTACCACTGTGTGACTGAAATAATGTTTATCGGTTTAAAACGCTTTGGGTGTTCAGAAAGGCTCTTTATAAAGCCAATCAAATATTATCGTTAGTAGTAGTAGTAGAAGTATCGTATTTTCCGGACCATAGGGCCCACCGGATTATAAGGCGCACTGCCGATGAATGGTCTATTTTGTTATCTTTTTTCATATAAAAGGGAGTCTTTTTTTTTTTTTTTTCTAAATGTAAAACACTTCCTTGTGGTCTACATAACATGTAATGGTGGTTCTATGGTCAAAATGTTAAAATAGATTATGTTTCACAGATCATCTTCAAGCCGCTTTCTGACAGTCGCTTCCGGATGCACCGTTTTGTGGGCGGTCTTATTTACGTGGCTCACCTTCGGTAGCATTTTCTCCTCATCATCTTTGTTGTAGCGGTGTAGCGTGCGAGGACTGGAGTGGAAGAAGTGTCAAAAGATGGAGCTAACTGTTTCAGTGACATTTAGACTTTACTTAAATCAATAACAGAGCAGCATCTCCTCATCCGGAAACAACAACAAAATGTGTCCCGTGAAAAAATGTTGGACCGGAACTCTAATAACCAAAGTTCCTTGGGTGAATAATGTAAACTCACCACACCGGTATGTTTTAGCGCTTTCATGGCGAGTTTACTGACAGATATAAGTAAGAACTTCACACTACTTTATATTAGAAATGGCAACAGTGGAGGATGAATGCCACATAACAAGAAGATAGAGAAAAATAAGTTTATCGACTACGGTGTCATCACAGACTACAAAGGCGGACGCGCGCAATTTTTCAGGATTCATGCAGATCCCAAATACAGATCAGCAGGTACCAGAAGGTAAGAAAAGTTGCTTTTGCATAATATCGCGAAACAAAACGTCAGAAAATATGTCTTACCTTATTACACACACACCATAATTATACTTGTATGTTGAAGCACATCAAACAGTGCAGCCTACACTTATCTTTTATGTTTGACTGCCATCTACTGGTCACACTTATCACTAGACCATGTACCACATTGAATTGCTTTGAGGTGGGTAAGTTTAACCAAACTTATTCCTTACATTAGCGCACTGGGTTATAAAGCGCACTGTCAAGTTTTGAGGGGAAAAAACGGATTTTAAGTGCGCCTTATAGTCCGGAAAATACGCTAATCTTAGTATTAGTAATAAATACGATGGATAAAATAAAGCAATTTGGTTTGATGTGAAAACAGGATATGGTATGGAAGTGAAAGTGATCCTAAAATGACTTATGTTGTTATCTGACACTAAACTGTACGGAAAATAAAATCACATAAAATTAACTTCTCGAATATTCAGACAGATTATCCAATCAAATTAAAACAACATTACAACAAAAAAACATTAATTACGCCTAATTGATCTCAGACAATGGTTAATATTAACTTTTGCAATTATGTGAGAGTCCATGAGAAACAACAAGCTTTTGTATTTTTAATTTTCCATGATTACACACCAATTACACATCATGTTAAAATACAGCTTTATTGTTTTACCATATCAATATTACTGATCAGCTTTCTTGTATACTAGTGTGACCATTGCGGATGTCAAAAACATTGCATGTACTGTATATTAATAAAGGTCGTATGATTGCAACACTTAAAGGGAAGAATAGTTTTCATGAGCGACAGACTATTTTGAAATTAACAATTTGGAGGTTGAAAAAATTCACAGAACAGATTGCTCACTTTAATTACCTTGATATTCAGAGCCGATAACCCCTATCGCCTCCCAGCCCAAAAAACTGCAACAAGTGAGCAAAGATACTTCAAGGCGTAATCCTGAAGTGTATTGGACACAATGTTGACAGTTAAGTCTAAAACCTGAAACAATGCCAAAAAATAAACAAAGGATGACTATCAAATTCCACAACGGGAGAAATGTCAAGGCAGGCCAAAACGTAGTAAACAATTTTCTGTGTTCCCTCCCCTTTCTTTCCAACATACTCCCTCCCTTTTTACTTCTGCACAAGTTACTCATAACTGCTGATTTCACTATGCCAACAGTAATCGGACACAACCCACCCACCTCCAACATCATTCTCATACGTTTTTTGCTCCATGGGGAATAGCAAAGAGCCAGTCTACTCAAACATACAATCAACAGATCATCGGTTTACCCGAGACAAGTTATTAGTGTGTAACAAAAATCTATAAAAAACAGTATTACACTGGACTTTTGAAGGGAAACTGCATTTTTAGGGGATTTTTGTCAATCATTCAGAATCCTTATGTAAGACAAGAACACGTTTTTCTTTTTTGAGTGCAATGAATCCAATAAGAGTCGCTCTATTCTGCCTATAAAGTGCTTAAAACATCCAAATCCTTCAATCAAAGTTGTGATGTAAGTTATATAGTAACAGACACATTCATAATAACATGTAATATTTATGTATCTTGCTCATTTTGAAACATATGGCTGTGCAATAATTGCATAAACTCTTTCCTTCGACAATATCACTGCAGACATCATGAGAGCCAACAAACATAATTAAACATCACGTACTGTACAATGTCAGCTGTCACTGGGATGCCGACTGTTAGAATGTTGATTTAGTCCTGTTTAGGTAAAGAATTACTCATAATCCTCGCAAATAAAAAGGGGGGTGCAACAAAGCGTTCTGTATGTCTTACTTGCCATCTCTGGGTCTAAGTTGGCTGTCAAAGTTGACCAACTTGTTGGATTATGTCCTCGTCTATTTACTATCCAGGTGAGAGGCGTGATTTATGATCTAGAACAGACCTGGGCAAATTAAGGCCCGGGGGCCGCAAGCTTTTCAATCTGGCCCGCCGGACATTCCCAAATAAATTTTTTTAGATCTTTAAGATGGAAACTGTAGCTGCCATTATGATGTGCAGTGATGTTTTCAAATTACCGTAAGTCTTGAACTATAGAAAGTATTTCAATGGTTGGAATCTGCGCTTTTGCATGATATGCTAGTTACTATGGTCATCTAAGTCACAGCAGCTCAAACGAGGCACCAAGCAGTGTGGGTGGAGAGCGTTTCCACAGAGTGTTTCCAGAGCGGCCAGCCTGAAATGCGCGTGTCAGAGACAGATGCGGAAGGAGATTTTTACAACAAAGTTTTAAAGCTTAGTGATATCAGATATATCAGATTGTAGGTGTTTTTTTACCCTTCGCGTTCATATTTCGCTGTGTTTGTTGCATTTTTCTTGCGTTTCGCTGATTGTATAATATGTCGATCGAGAGGGGGTGTGACGTTCATATGTTGTCAATATTCAGTGTTTTATCGTTCATAGTTAATATTGTAAATCACAAATTCCTTATTTTCATGTACATTCTGGGTGTCTCATTCAGGAAAAAAAAAATTCCATTACGTTTTAAGGCGTTCTGTCAAAACGTTTTTAGCATTCAATCAGACATTATTGTGAGGTTCTGTATTCGTGTTCCTAAAAATAGATATACCAGTCGCTAGACACATTTTTTCTCTAAATCTAGCCCTCCGTGTCAAAATAATGGCCCAGGCCTGATCTAGAATAAACTTTCACACGCTCTGAGGCAAGGAAGCAGCTTACCAAGTGATGCTGTCAATATAGCAGCATAAGCTAGTTAGCGCTCTGTGATCACAGTGCCGCTAAAATAGTTTGTCTATGTTAGCGTTTATAATAACAATATTGCTAATACTTGGTTAATATTCATGTCCAGAATGTAAATGAAGTATTGTTGGCACTTTTTGGATGGTTATTTAGAGGGCTTTATGTGCGGAAGAGAGGACCTCTGATTGACTCTATTGTAAGCAGACTTTCATTTATACTTACTTCATGTTAGAATGCATTGAAAACAAGAACAACATGTGTTCTTGTTTTACACAAAGGAAATAGACAAATGGGCAAAAAACTTTTTTTAAAGTGCAGTTCCCCTTTTAAGAGTTTATTCTATAACCTTTCCCTGAACTCTACCTTCATCCATAACACTAGTTGTGATCTCTACCCATCCTAAACCCAATCTCCCCTGATCTCTAACCTCAACAGAGCTGGGGACATCTTCAGAGGGTGGGAAAGCGACATGAATGACAGGTGTCAGTCTGGCCGACATAGCAAAAAACCCCTCCGCAAATGACGCTCATCCCACTCTGATAGCAGTGCATTCATGTGTGGTAAAGACTGTACTATCCAAACAACACGAAAATATTTAAAGCAAGGCTCGACCTTATAAATGCAAATCATAAATACCACAATCATCATTGTTTAGTCATACTAACATGCTACTAACCCAGGGGTTGGCAACCCAAAATGTTGAAAGGGCCATATTGGACCGAAAATACAAAAACAAAATCTGTCTGGAGCCGCAAAAAATTAATGTTATAATGAAGACAACACATGATGTAAGTGTCTATATTAGTTATATTTGCCTACTATCAAAATGATTTTAAAAGTCCCATATAAGTGTTATAATGAAGACAAAACATGATGTATGTGTCTATATTAGCTATATTAGTCAACTATCAAAATAGCTGTCGCAGGCTGACTCAAATCATTGTTGACAGAAATGTTGAAATGTAATATTTATTCTACACATTTTTACAACATTCTAAATCACTAGTAAAATGGAGGATTCTCAGAGGGTGAGATAACTCCTGGAAATTACTGTCTTAGAATGGCCACAGGTATAGATGTGTGTGTCCAAATTAAAGGAAACGGCAGGCTGTTTTCTTCTAATGGATTTAGTCCAATCTTTGCAAGCTGGGTAACGTTTGCTGTGGTCTGGTACAACATGGCACTCAAACAACTATCAGAAATGCAGCCAATATTACATGCAGATGATATGTCATGAGACATGCAAATATAAATTGAATTAATAGGACTTAAAGAAAATTAAATGATCTCAAATATACCTACACACAAGGCATATTGATGCAATATGTACATACAGCTAGCCTAAATAGCATATTGGCATTGATTAGCTTGCAGTAACCAAATATGCCTGATTAGCACTTCACACAAGTCAATCACATCCACAAAGCTCACATTTCTGCATTCACGCACAGCATTAAAAGTTTGGTGGACAAAATGAGACAAAAAAGGAGTGGCATAAAATACGTCTTACAAAGTCGGAGAAAGTTGTACATGTAAACAAACTAAAGGTGAATTCAAGAACTGCCAAAATTAGCAGGACAAAACGGCGCTCGCCAAATAGCCTCTAATCACTGAAGCATGTTTAATATAAACAGTGTGATTTCTAACAATTAGGGAGATTTGTGTCATGTTTATCCACCTACAGAAACCATATTAAAACAAAAAATATATTTATTCCCCTCATCTTTTTCCACTTTTCATACATTTTTGAAAAAGCTCCAGAGGACCCGCGCGTTGCTGACCCCGTACTAACCAAAAGTGAACACATCTGTGAGTTATCTCATTAGACAACATAGCTTTAGGTCAGGGATCAGAAACCCGCGGCTCTCGTGTCGCATGTGGCTCTTCAGTGCTGCCCTAGCGGCTCCCTGGAGCATTTTTAAAAAAGGATTGAAAATGGAAAAAGATGGGGGAAATTATTTTTTTGTTTTAGTATGTTTTTTGTTTGAGGACAAACATGACACAAACCTTCCCAATTGTTAGAAAGCCCACTGTTTAATATATGTGTGTGTATGCTTCACTGATGAGAGTATTTGGTGAACACGTTTTGTCCTACTAATTTCGGCGATTCTTGAACTCACCATAGTGTGGACTGTGACGCAACAGTTTGTTTACATGTAAAATCTTCCACTTCTTCCTTGTCTCATTTTGTCCACCAAATGTTTTATGCTGTGCGTGAATGCACAAAGGTGAGCTTTGTTGATGTTATATTGACTTGTTGGAGTGCTAATCAGGCATATTTGGTCAGTGCATGACTGCAAGCTAATCAATGCTACATGCTATTTAGGCTAGCTGTATGTACATCTTGCATCATTATTTCTCATTTGTAGGTATATTTGAGCTCATTTAATATCCTTTACTTTTATCCTCTTTGTATATAATTTATATTTGCATGTATCATGACACATACTATTGGCTGCATTTCTGATGTTTGTGTGCCATGTTGTTCCAGACCACAGCAAACATTACCGAGCTTGCCAAAGATTGAAATAAATCTATTAAAAGACGGCCTTAACTTGAACACACACATCTACACCTTTAAACGCCAGTATATTCCAGGAGTTATCTCCCCTTCTGAGTAGCCTCTGATTTACTAATGTTGTAAAAATGTGTACAATATTAGATTTCAACATTTCTGTCAACAAGATTTGCTTCAACCTGCGACACAGTCATTTTGATAGTAGGCTATTATAGCTAATATAGACACTAACGTCATGTGTTGCCTTCATTATAAGACTTATATACGGCTTTTCATTTTTTGCGGCTCCAGACAGATTTGTTCTTTGCGTTTTTAGTCCAATATGGCTCTTTCAACATTTTGGGTTGCGGACCCCTGTTTAGAGTGTCCGCCCTGAGACTGGAAGGTCGTGAGTTCAAACCCCGGCCGAGTCATACCCAAGACTACAAGAAATGGGACCCATTGCCTCCCTGCTTGGCACTCAGCATCAAGGGTTGGAATTGGGGGTTAAATCACCAAAAATAATTCCAGAGTGCGGCCCCCGCTGCTGCTCCCCTCACCTCCATAGGGGGTAAACAGGGGGACGGGTCAAATGCAGAGGGTAATTTCACCACCCCCAGTGTGTGTGTGTGACAATCATTGGGACTTGAACTTTTTAGGTGAGTTAATGCACACAGTTTGAAGGACATGTCAAATGCCTACTGACCTCTTTTAGCAGTCCAGAAACGGTGTTTCACATCATTTGGCTCGGTGTACTTCCTCCGTTTGTGTCAACGTGGCGACTACATGTTATTCCAAGTGCTGAATTGGCAAAACATGAACAATATAAGATGTCTACCCTACATACATACACATATATATGAGTGTGTGTGCAATGAGAGATCAATATGAATGCAAGGTGACAGTAGCCATGTGTCGCAGCTATTACGACACTCTTCGCTTTACGTTCGTGAGGCGTTCAGGTGTGCAAAATACAAATCTGGAAGATACCAATGCATGTATGACTGTGTTATTAATTATCACAACAGGGGCGGAGCAGCCAGTTATGGTGTTAACGTTACCTACTCATTGTGAAATCATTGCGCTACTTGACAATATTTACTTTTCAAACATAGACCATAAAACGCATAGTATGAGTGGCTCTTGCACCGGGTAACTTGACAGCTAATATTTCAGGTCGAGTGAGGCTGCAAAGATTACATTGATAACGCTGGCGGGTCTGGAATGAGTAGTAAATTCCAACAGTCCCTTCTCGTCATTCCGTGTTGCAGCGTGCATCTATTCTGTAATGTTTCTTGTTGAATAGCGAATGTGCAGGACTGTACATCGTGCATCTCCGTCACATTCTCGCATGCACTCGTGTTACATCTCGGCTACAGCGGCTAACGATGCACTAGCAAGTCTGCCAAACCATGAAAAATGTCTCACGTAGCCACAAATACAACGGTGGAATGACTTATTAGTCGTAACTACACGCAGAAACGTGACGAGTAATATTGGGAAATAACAAACGCATCACCGTGTAGATTGTTATAAAAAAAAAAAAAAAAACATGTCAACAAAATGGCGGCTACGTTGAATCAACAGAGCCCGAGAAATGGATCTAGCAATTAATTCCTTCTTCTCTGGGAGTAAAATCCTTCTTCCTTACAGCGTGGAATATCCTGAATTTCGTCCGAGATGTTCTAGAAAATCCACTCCGACGCGCCGTTAGCTGGGCCTGGATGTATCAGCACAGGCCTCTCTGGTCGGTGGGGCCTCCATGTCTGCGCAGCCCGTCTCGCTACAGTGTCAGTCCCGCACGGGCACTCGCAGCCCCGGGTAGGGAGGGGGAGAGGAGGCCCGGCGAGGGCGGGGGCGAGTGGCGGAGGAAAAGCAAAAGTAGGAGAGGAAAGAAGGAAGAAATGTCACTAATTCGGTTGGGGTGGCATTTTCTTTCAAGCTGGCTCTCGGAATGGCTGTCAAACTTGTCAAAAACGTCAAGTATATGCTGAGTCAGACCTGGGCAAATTAAAGCCCAGGGGCCACATGCGGCCCGTTAAGCTTTTCAATCTGGCCCCCACGGCTCTCCCAAATATATTTTTTAAGATCTTTAAGATGGAAACTGTAGCTGCCATTATGATGAGCATTCTATCCATCCATCCAGCCATTTTCCTCCACTTATCCGAGGTTGGGTCGCGGGCGCAGCAGCCTAAGCAGAGAAGCCCAGACTTCCTTCTCCGCAGCCACTTCGTCCAGCTCCTCCCAAGAGATCCCGAGGCGTTCTCAGGACAGCCGGGAGACATAGTCTTCCCAACATGTCCTGGGTCTTCCCTCCTGCCGGTTGGACGTGCCCTAAACACCTCCCTCGGATGCCCGAACAACCTCATCTGGCTCCTCCTGATGTGGAGAAGCAGCGGCTTTACTCAGTGGCCTGGTGGTTTCCATGGCCGAGCAGCTGCATCTAAGCCATACATCACCAAGTCCAATGCAAAGCATCGGATGCAGTGGGGTAAAAGCATGTCGCCACTGGACTCTAGAGCAGTGGAGACGCCTTCTCTGGAGTGATGAATCACGCTTTTCCATCTGGCAATCTGATGGACGATTCTGGGTTTGGAGGTTGCCAGGAGAACGGTACATTTTGGACTGGATTGTGCCGAGTGTGAAATTCGGTGGAGAAGGAATTATGGTGTGGGGTTGTTTTTCAGGAGTTGGGCCTGACCCCTTAGTTCCAGTGAAAGGAACTTTGAATGCTTCAGGATACCAAAACATTTTGGAAAATTCCATGCTCCCAATCTTGTGGGAACAGTTTGGAGCGGGCCCCTTCCTCTTCCAACATGACTGTGCACCAGTGCACAAAGCAAGGTCCATAAAGACATGGATGACAGAGTCTGGTGTGGATGAACTTGACTGGCCTGCACAGAGTCCTGACCTGAACCCGATAGAACACCTTTGGGATGAATTAGAACGGAGACTGAGAGCCAGGCCTTCTCGACCAACATCAGTGTGTGACCTCACCAATGCGCTTTTGGAAGAATGGTGGAAAATTCCTATGAACACACTCCGCAACCTTGTGGACAGCCTTCCAGAAGAGTTGAAGCTGTAATAGCTGCAAAAGGTGGACCGACATCATATTGAATGAACCCTATGGGTTAGGAATGGAATGACACTTCAAGTTCATATGTGAGTCAAGGCAGGTGGCCAAATACTTTTGGCAATATAGTGTATGTCAAGCGAGAGGGGGAGTGACGTTCATATGTTGTCAATATTCATTGTTTTAACGTTCATAGTTAATATTGTAAAACCTACATTCTTTATTTTCATGTACATTCTGGGTGTCTCATGCCGTAAAAAAAAAATGTCAATTGCATTCTGTTTTTTAAGGTGGTCTGTCATAACGTTTTTAGCATTCAATAAGACATTATTTTGAGTTTTTGTTTGAGTGTTCCTAAAAATCAGATATACCGTCCCCCAGACACATTTTTTTCCTAGGAATTTGACCCCCCCCCCCCCCCTCGCAAGTCAAAATAATTGCCCAGGCCTGTGCTAAGTAGTGATGTGCGGATCGATACTAAATTATCTTAATACATACCAGATATTAATGCTGTAATATCAATTCTAAAATCTAAATATTGATACTCTAGTTATTTGAGATAAGGTATTATGTATTAATGGGAACACAGAGTAAAAAAGTAACTAAACGTGGCAATGAGTTAATGTTGGATACTTTTGTTGAGTTTATTATTTTTACATTGACATGTTTATTTAACTCAATTGTGAATTAGTTTTTGTTGTAATAGTATCCATCCATCCATCCATCCATTTGCTTCCGCTTATCCGAGGTCGGGTCGCGGGGGCAGCAGCCTAAGCAGAGAAGCCCAGACGTCCCTCTCCCCAGCTACTTGTTCCCGCTCTTCCCGGGGGAACCCGAGGCGTTCTCAGGCCACCTCGGAGACATAGTCTCTCCACCGTGTCCTGGGTCTTCCCCGTGATCGCCCACCCTGCCACCCGACGGAGGAAACTCAATTTCGCAGCTTGTACCCGTGATCTAATTCTAATAGTAGTTCTTGATGATTAATTATTACAATGTTTTTACTATTTTACTTTTTTTTTTTTTTTTTTAACGGTTTGAAACACCATGTGTACGTTATATGCTTTTGTCCTGTTGTATATTTCAGATTCTGAAATAATTAAAAAATGTCTTGTATTATTTATGCTATCAAATATGTTTATTCGAAAGAAAAACGTTTTTAAATGTTAACAGACACATTAGGTATATTTGCACAAAGTACCAGTGCTAGATTGGTATTGCCAAAAACCAGCCTGAGTTTTACTGGGTATCGGATCAGAAAGAAAATCAGGGGTATGTCCCATCACTAATGCTTAGCCTAATTCATAAATAATTGTACAGGCTGCAGTTATTCCATTCGAGTGGAGCACAGGCCAGTCAATTAATGAAGTGGGCGCCTATTTGAATAATTCATCATTTCAACTGCAGTATATGAGCAAAACAATATCTTGTTTCAAGTTCCAATTGCATCCAGTGTCATATTGGAGGGTTTCATCTTCCATTGGAACCAACTAATGACCATTATTTTCATAAAAACAAAGGATTTAGGTCTTGGGTGTCAAACATTCTTATTGAGGGCCACATCGCAATTATGGCTGCCCTCAGAGGGCCATATGTAACACTGACTATATATGGATATAACACAATTTGCATGGGCAACTGTTTTTGATTTTTATACATTTTACAGATTGATTAGTAACTTGTTGGAAAATCGTAAGTCACGATGACAAGCAGATATTTACCGTATTTTCCGGACCATAGGGCGCACCGGATAATAAGGCGCACTGCCGATGAGCGGGTCTCGTCAGGTCTATTTTCATACAAAAGGCGCACCGGATTATAGGGCGCATTAAAGGGGTCATATTATTATTTTTTCTAAATGTAAAACACTTCCCTGTGGTCTACATAACATGTAATGGTGGTTCTTTGGTCAAAATGTTGCATAGATTATGTTTTACAGATCATATTCAAGCCGCTTTCTCACAGTAGCTTCAGGATGCGCCGTTTTGTGGGCGGTCTTATTTACGTGGCTCACATTCGGCAGCGTCTTTTCTCCCCGTCATCTTTGTTGTAGCTGTGTAGCGTGCAAGGACTGGAGTGGAAGAAGTGTCAAAAGATGGAGCTAACTGTTTTAATGACATTCAGACTTTATAAACTTCAATCAATAAGGGAGCAGCCTCTCCTCATAAATGGATCACTAGTGCAATAATAACGCCGGAAATGTGTTCTTAGAAAAACTGTCCGACCAGAACTTTCTAATAACTAAAGTTCCTTGGGTGAATAATGTAAACTCACTACACCGGTATGTTTTAGCGCTTTAATGGCAAGTTTACTGACAGATATAAGTAAGAACTTTACACTATTTTATATTAGAAATGGCAACTGTGGAGGATGAATGTCACATAACAAGAAGATGGAGAAAAAGAAGAAGCTTATCGACTAAGGTGGAAGCGCGAACATTTTCAGGACTTATGCAGATCCCAAATACAGATCAGCAGGTATCAGTAGGTAAGAAAAGTTGCTTCTGCATAATATTACGAAACAAAACACCAGATAATATGTCTTACCTTATACACACACAATAATAATACTCGTATGTTGAAGCACAGTACAATCCATCAAGCAGTGTGGCTTCATAGCTTACCAAAGTCGTACTAAAACATTTTGACAGATTTTTGAGCGCCGTGTGTAATGTTCTATATTTTCAATGGAACATATAACATTTTGTTAAATAATGTGACTTATTATTAGTATCAACATATCCTGTTACATTTTTCTGTTTAGCTTTATTTTTCAATTGCAACAGGCTGCAATTTTTACACCCTTGGTTTATTTAGATCGGGGGTGTCAAACTCATTTTAGCTCAGGGTTGATTGATTGATTGATTGATTGATTGAGACTTTTATTAGTAGGTTGCACAGTGAAGTACATATTCCGTACAATTGACCACTAAATGGTAACACCCGAATAAGTTTTTCAACTTGTTTAAGTCGGGGTCCACTTAAATTGATTCATGATACAGATATATACTATCATATATACTATCATCATAATACAGTCATCACACAAGATAATCACATTGAATTATTTACATTATTTACAATCAGGGGTGTGGGGGGGGGGGGGTATGGACATCAAGTAGTGGACATAGAGAGAGAGAGAGAGAGATCAGAAGGCAAAAGAAAAAGTATCTGCATTTGATTGTTTACATTTGATTATTAGCAATCCGGGGAGGGTGTTAGTTTAGGGTTGTAGCTGCCTGGAGGTGAACTTTTATTGCGGTTTTGAAGGATAGAGATGCCCTTTCTTTTATACCTGTTGGGAGCGCATTCCACATTGATGTGGCATAGAAAGAGAATGAGTTAAGACCTTTGTTAGTTCGGAATCTGGGTTTAACGTGGTTAGTGGAGCACCCCCTGGTGTTGTGGTTATGGCGGTCATTTACGTTAAGGAAGTAGTTTGACATGTACTTCGGTATCAGGGAGGTGTAGCGGATTTTATAGACTAGGCTCAGTGCAAGTTGTTTAACTCTGTCCTCCACCTTGAGCCAGCCCACTTTAGAGAAGTGGGTAGGAGTGAGGTGGGATCTGGGGTGGAGGTCTAGAAGTAACCTGACTAGCTTGTTCTGAGATGTTTGGAGTTTAGATTTGAGGGTTTTGGAGGTGCTAGGGTACCAGGAGGTGCATGCATAATCGAAAAAGGGTTGAACGAGAGTTCCCGCCAGAATCCTCAAGGTGCTTTTGTTGACCAGAGAGGAAATTCTGTAGAGAAATCTCGTTCGTTGGTTAACCTTTTTGATTACCTTGGTTGCCATTTTGTCACAGGAAAGGTTAGCCTCTAGAATGGAACCTAGGTAGGTGACCTCATCTTTCCTGGTGATGACACTGTCACCTACTTTTATGGTGACAGTGAAGGAAAATCTGTGCACACGTGGGCCGGACTAGTAAAATCATGGCATTAAAACTAAAAAATAAAGACAACTTCAGATTGTTTTCTTTATCTTACTTTGGACAGAAATAGAGCAAACACATTCTGAAAATATTACAATAAAAATATAGAAAAAAAATACCGGCAGCGGTAAAGTTTAGATCCATGAAGGAAAGAAGAAAGTGAATGAATCTTTATAACTGAATACATTTACATATGCATAAAAATGTGTTTTCTTTTGTGTAATTTTTTTTTAATGAATTAACTAACATTTGTGACAACCTTTTTCCAAAACACACTATAGAATGTGAGATATAACAGGGTAATGCATACATTTATCATTTGTTTTCAAAACGGTTTCAAAAAAGTGGGACCCCAAAAATTTACTGTGGGACCCCATTTGTATGACTTGATGGGGTCCCTGGGAACCCATTTTGAAAATTCCTAGCGCCAACACTGATGGAGTATTGGTGCGTGCAGAACAGCAGCAGGCGGCTGTGGCCTGCGGGCCAATTCTAATACTAATCAAATATTATCCCGGGGGCCATAGATAATTCATTCGCGGGCCGCATAGGATTTAGATATTCTTCTGCCTTACCTGAACATTGGCATTTTGGTAAACAGTCCTTCTGATTAGTGATGGAAGCAGATCAGAATCATATCCATATTTAAGTGTTACTTCTTTCTAAAAACTCCTATAGTCATATTTACATCAGCTAATGTCTCGTGTGGTACAAAGTGCTTGGATTCGAGTGTCCTTGGTTAGAGTCAGAGCACTGTCTTTGTTGAGACTGCCATTACATTCCTAAGATAAGAAGCACAGCTAGACTGGGGAAACAGCAGGTGGGGGGGACAGGAGAAGGAGGAAGTAGAGAGGAGTTCCGGGGTTTTGGTAGACCGATCTGGACCGGGCTAGGGAATGCTTGGGTGCTGGATTGGTCTCAGGTTTGTCCTCTAAGCTTGGAGAATAAACCACAAAATACCAACTTCTGCCTGGTGATTGAATATAAACAACAGCATATTGCCATAAAAAGAATCTGGGAGAGACTAGCAATTTGAATTCCCCATTGGAGGAATGCTGGTCGACGCAACATTAGAGATGAGAAAACGTACTTAAGGTTGTTTATTGGTCGTCTCCGCAGTGAAGTTACTGTGAAACTGAGCACACAAAGGAAAGGAAAGGTGCACATACATATAAGAATCATGTTAAATCAACTGTACAGTTTGGTGTATACTGAAAAAAACAAAAAACAATCATACAGGGTAAAGGTGGGCTCTTATGTCGCTAGCCTGATGCTACCATACAATGGACGAGCCATTGACAGGCTAACTAGATTGTGCGTTGCCACTGTTTTAAACGTGTTTAACAAAAGAGATTTTAACAGCACAAAACTGACATAAAACAAATGCATTTATACTTATAGGCACAGTCACCAAATTCTGTGGAAACCAATTCACAAACGTCCTGTGCTCACCGTCCACGGTGATTGCTGAAGCATGCGCCCCGCGCTTCTTGTGCCCTGTAAAGTCCTGTCATGATCCTACATACACTAAAAAATGTAGGGTTTAAAAATAACCACATTTTAACACAACTGCTAGTTCAGAAAAGGACAAACCCCTTATTTGATTTATTTTATCTCAACATTTTGGTTTAATTTTTTCAACCCAACTTTTGCGTTGAACTATTTAACCAACAAGTTGAGTTATGATAACTTAATGTAGGGTTATTCCCAACCCAACTATTGGGTTACGCAATTTAGCGCTTCATGATCCAATAGTTGGTTAAAAAAGATACATTTTACTGCTGGTTTGTCCTACTCTTTCCCGACTGCTCATTAAAATAATTTTTATTCCATTAAAATATACTCAGAAGCAAGATATGAGTGACATTTTTTTTCCTTTTTATTAGAGTCCTATACAGCATGCTCAAATATTTCCATGTACATAAAATGTGTGATTGTAAATGATGTCAATGAGATTAATCCACAAAAAAATTCCCTTCATGAAAAAAGTAACTTTTTTAATAAAAAAATAAAAGCCTTTTACCCAAAAATGCATTACTCATTGAAAAACAACCCGAAAATGGTTCATCATTTTGAAAACCCAGAAATTGAGTTAAAATAATACCCTTATAACCCAAAAAGTGAATTGCTCTTCATAAAAATAACTCCAAAATGTAATCCAACACTAGCAACTCATAAATCAATCCATCCATCCATCCATTTTCTACCGCATGTCCCTTTTGTTCTCAAAATAATCCAGCATTTTTTAGTGTGCATGATATGGTTATGTTTCTTGTATTTTGTATTATACCCTGCCCGGCGCTTTAATTTTTTGTGTTATTATTTCTTTCCAGATGCTGCATCGCTGGCTTTTGTGCATTCTATCTTTCAAGTGTTTCTGCTCTTCACCTCCATCTGCATTCCTGTTTTTTTTTTTTGTCACCAAATACATTTTTAACTGCACTTTGCCTTCAGTCTCTGGGTCACGTTGCAAGGAGCGCTGCCAGAGTGTGACAACGTTGCTTATTAACACCTTTGTGAGTCACTGATGGCCGAGTGGTCAACTTGATTTACGTCCTTTTTATCAAAGCTTTTCACTATAATCCCACAATATTTTTTGCATAACCCGGCTCACCAACCAAACTTTACCTTTTCACCTTTAAAGGTGAAAACAAATTTGTTTACGTGCGGTTTCACTCACTTGTATTCAAAAAATAATTGAGGTAGCACGGTGGTCAAGTGGTTAGCATGTTCGCTATGTGTGTGGGTTTTCTTTCAGGCTTCGTCCCACATTCCAAAAACATGCATGTTAGTTTAATTGTCTAGCAGTGATTCTCAAACTGTGGTACGTGGGCGCCATCTAGCGGTACGCCACAGAATCACTTGATTAAAGGACAGTGTTTTATTTTCCTATATCTTAACTGTGTAATTACAGTGGCCAAAATATTAAATATACTTGTTAGGCAAAACCTCTGCCTTGTTTGTCGTAAAGGGCAACTGCACTTTTTTTCCCATTTTGCCTATTGTTCACAATCCTTATGAGAGACAAGAAGACAAAACATGTACTTTTTTGTATTCTATTTAGCAATAATCGGCTCTTTTTATGTGGCTAGCAATGCAGCTAATGGGATAAATCTATTCTACCTCTGAATCACTTTAAAAATGCACCTGTAGCAACATTGTTATAGTAAAAGCAAACACAAAGGAACTTTTTCCAGGGTACTAAAACATCGACATGCTACCGTGTTGGCTCTCTGATGATGCAATTGTTGATGACTGAAGTGCTGATATCATCCAAACCGTTTGGTCCAGCTGGCCTTGGACAATTTTACCGGTTTATTTTGGGTAAGCGCACCATTTATGTCGGCATAGCTTGGCTCCAAGTTCCACATTACACTGTGACCAAGTAACGCTGACGTCACTCTTTCGACTTCCGTCTGCTCCAATGTTTCACCCTTCCTTTGTGCTCACTTCTAGAAGCAACAGTTCATCCTCTGTAGCTTCAGCTTCAAAAAGGTTGTGAATCCTGATTTGTCCAAAAATAGTCGTCTTCGTTGTCTGTTACCAAGTCTGCCATGATTATTACACACGCGCGTTTTTTTCCAGAAGTAGGAACACACATTTGTTGCCGGAAGTCAAAAGTGCGTTGCAATGGAAACGGAAATAAATGCGCTGAGAAAAGAAGTTCCAGCAATGTTTAAAAAAAAGTCTGGAGCTAAAGTCAGAGAAGTTTCTTAAGCACAAAAATTATGACTAAAGTGGTGAAGCTGTATTTTTTTGCATTTTCCTTTTATTGACAGTTTAGTTAAGAAACATTTCATAACATTATTATTTATTAACTTAGAATGTGTTTATTTTAGCACTGTGCAAAAGTATTTTTCATCAGTTTGTATTTTTTCAGTACATGAGTTTTATTTTTATTTTGCAGCATTTTTGATTAGTACAGTAGGGAAAAGATTAAAATGGGGGTGGATCTCGCGTGAGAGGAAGAGGGGCGCTTAATCATTTTGCAATGCAGTCTGCTAAAAATGATGGAAAGCGCCACTCTACATAGTAACTGATGCTGTGGACAAATTTGAAATTGCCACAAAACATATTTTAAGATAAGGTGGATAGTGCACTCCCACAATTTGTCACATTCTATGTTGTCAGGTAAACGGCGACGAAATTTGGACATATGAATCCCCTTCCGACTGTATTTGTTTTTGTAATCAACCCTTACTGTCACGGCCCGGGCGCACCCCAGTGCGCATTCATCTGTGCGCTGGGCGCACCTCCAAGAGCGCACCTCCAAGAGCGCTCCTGCGCGCGCCACTTCGGCTGCAGCCGGCAGTTGCTTTCCATTTGCAATCAGCACACCTGTCACTGATGAGCTTCCTGGGCTTCTTAAGCCAGTGCAAACATGCGTTCCGGGCCAGAACGTAGCGACCTGCTCCTGTACAGTAAGCCGAAAATCTCTAAGCTATATGCACACACACACTCTCTCTCTCTCTCTCTGTTTCTCCCCCTCCGTGTTCATTGGTCTCGTGTCCCCTTGTCGTCTTCCAGCAGCATTCCGCTGTGCGTCTCGTCTCTCCATGTTCTCCTCTGGTTCCCTGGCTGCCCCTCTTGGATATCAACCTCCCGCCTGGATACGGACTTTGACGCTTCGCTCCTGCCCTTGACCTCACGCCTGCCCTTGACCTCCGAGCCTGCCTTGCCCCCTTCTGGACTTCCGCACCTCGCTCAACACTTCCGGTAACACACTACAGATACTCGCTACACATGGTCACACTCATACACTACCATTCAAAAGTTTGGGGTCACATTGAAATGTCCTTATTTTTGAAGGAAAAGCACTGTACTTTTCAATGAAGATAACTTTAAACTAGTCTTAACTTTAAAGAAATACACTCTATACATTGCTAATGTGGTAAATGACTATTCTAGCTGCAAATGTCTGGTTTTTGGTGCAATATCTACATAGGTGTATAGAGGCCCATTTCCAGCAACTATCACTCCAGTGTTCTAATGGTACAATGTGTTTGCTCATTGGCTCAGAAGGGTAATTGATGATTAGAAAACCCTTGTGCAATCATGTTCACACATCTGAAAACAGTTTAGCTCGTTACAGAAGCTACAAAACTGACCTTCCTTTGAGCAGATTGAGTTTCTGGAGCATCACATTTGTGGGGTCAATTAAACGCTCAAAATGGCCAGAAAAAGAGAACTTTCATCTGAAACTCGACAGTCTATTCTTGTTCTTAGAAATGAAGGCTATTCCACAAAATTGTTTGGGTGAGGCCAAACTTTTGAACGGTAGTGTACACCTTTTGGATTAGTCACACTACATTCTATTATATATATATATATAGAAATAAATATAGAGTTAATCGACACTTCTTCCCCTGTACACCGTAACATTTACTAAACCTTGATAATAATCTTTGTGATTAACACATGGCTGCATATCATTTGACACGGTTCATCCTGTTAAACTTGAAGTAGGTTAGATATGATTATTGACGAAAGGTCTATGATAAAAGGTTAAGAACGTCCATGTGATTTTTGAACAGGCGCCTGCAAAATGTACAAATAAAACCAATAAAAGGGACAAGAAGTGACCAGAGCGTTACTTTAATAATTGCTTTACAAACAGAAGAGTGTGATTCTGCTTGAGATCAGGTGGAAAATATGAACAATGTTCCCGTCTTATCCAAAGTCATTATTAATAAGTCTTGATTACCAATCTGTGAAATCCAGGAATCGTAAAAAAAACTGGCTGCACTTGGAAACACGAGTGCTTTATTGTTGTCGTCATGTTAAGATGACTGCTGAGCAATGTGGTGTGTAGGAAACAAGGACTCCTTGGCAAAGATGTGCAAAAGAAGTGACAGTTCAAGGAGGTAGAGAATTTTTAGATGTCTTGCCTCTACTGATGCTCTGTGCTGATGAAGCGACCTTCTGGAGACGGTGACGCTTGGGGGAGCAGGCTGTTGTCCACACCTTCCAGGCTTTTCCGGCACACTGGGCAGGTGTCGTGCTGGGAGCGGGAAGGAGTCAGCAAGCATTGTTAGCTTTTCAAACCGGCGACAATTGACGGTCACAAAGTCCGCATTAATGAATACCGTATTTTCCGCACTATAAAGTGCACCTAAAAACCTCCAATTTTGTCAAAAGCTGACAGCGACCATCGACGGTCACAAAGTCCGCATAAATGAATACCGTATTTTCCGCACTATAAGGTGCACCTAAAAACCTCCAATTGTGTCAAAAGTTGACAGTGCACCTTATAATCCGGTGCGCTTTATATATGGACCAACATTGAGCCACAACAAACCTAAACTTCATTTTCATAAAGTTTAGGTCTCGCAACTACGGTAAGCAGCCGCCAACTTCATTTTCCTCCGTAGAAGAAGAAGTTCTTCTTCTACGGTAAGCAGCCGCCAACTTCATTTTCCCCCGTAGAAGAAGAAGTTCTTCTTCTACGGTAAGCAGCCGCCCCCGTAGAAGAAGAAGCGTGCGGTGCATGCTGGGATATATCAGTGGCATCGCACATCACTAGTGGGGAGGACACTGCTGAGAAAAAAGAAGTAAATGATATTTATTGAACTACAAAAGGAAATCATCAAAAACATGACAGTGTGTAGTCGACTTGGTGAAGCATTTAACATCCAGGCAAGAATGTTAAAATAATACCTAAATGACGGACATTTATGCATTAAAATACAAAAAAGCTGCTGATGGTGTGTTTGACAGAGAAGCGACTGGAAGGAGATACTGTAGAAATCCACTCTCCAAGGTAATGCTGTACATTATAATTACTTCATAATACTACTGTAGTTAGTGATACATTCTATTGTATTGTTTTTATACAATTTCCTATCTAAAATATTGTTTTTTTTCAAAGACATACTACTTGTTGAATTGTACCAATCAAATTGATTCCAATTCATTTCAATGAGAGACGATTTGGTATACAAGTGTTTTGAGTTAAGAGCTCCGTCACAAAACCAAATAAAATCGTAATTTCAGGTACTACTGTAAAGACCAGTGGTTCTCAAATGTTTTTCACCAAGTACCACCTTAGAAAACACTTGGCTTTCCATGTACTGCCATAATGACCAATATTAAAATACAGTAGCATAGTAGGCCTAAGTATTGATTAAAAACAAGGCAGAGGTTTAATATAACAAGTATATTTAATGTTTGGCCACTGTAACATTACACACAATGCACAAACATCATCAACAATGACACTCCACATACAATACATATTTATAGACTATATCTTTTGGCGTAACACAGTTTGAGAATCACTGGTATGGACGTACCTACAGTCAAATTACAAGATAATTTTTAAAGATTTCTAGCATACTAAAGCTGTGGTAAAATAAAAACGGTTGGTTACATAGTAGTCGATGGTCAATCTAACATGACAGGGGAGGTACATCCTCACTTCTTGGGATGAAAAAATCTCTTATTTTCTTAAGTAAAATTTATGAATTTGCACATTCCCTGATCAAATACGAAGCAGAAACCTGACATGAGTTTGCCAAAACAACATTTTTATTATTATCCGTTATCCATTCAAAACACTGCAGTCATTGTCTTTATGATATTTTGTGCTAATTTGTCATTGAATAGAGGCATGATGTCTAAATGAATGCTTGCTAAGAATTGAAGCGAACATTATTTGATCGTTTAGTAGGGGTGTCAAAACAAATAGATTTTCGAATGAATCGCGATTTTTATTTGTAACGATTCTTAATCGATAAAAAAATAATCGATTAAAAAAAATATATATATACACTACCGTTCAAAAGTTTGGGGTCACATTGAAATGTCCTTATTTTTGAAGGAAAACACTGTACTTTTCAATGAAGATAACTTTAAACTAGTCTTAACTTTAAAGAAATACACTCTATACATTGCTAATGTGGTAAATGACTATTCTAGCTGCAAATGTCTGTTTTTTGGTGCAATATCTACATAGGTGTATAGAGGCCCATTTCCAGCAACTATCACTCCAGTGTTCTAATGGTACAATGTGTTTGCTCATTGGCTCAGAAGGGTAATTGATGATTAGAAAACCCTTGTGCAATCATTTTCACACATCTGAAAACAGTTTAGCTCGTTACAGAAGCTACAAAACTGACCTTCCTTTGAGCAGATTGAGTTTCTGGAGCATCACATTTGTGGGGTCAATTAAACGCTCAAAATGGCCAGAAAAAGAGAACTTTCATCTGAAACTCGACAGTCTATTCTTGTTCTTAAAAATGAAGGCTATTCCACAAAATTGTTTGAGAGACCCCAAACTTTTGAACGGTAGTGTGTATATAATATATATATATATATATATATATATATATATATATATATATATATATATATATATATATATATATATATATATATATATATATATATATATATATATATATATATATATATATATATACAGTACAGGCCAAAAGTTTGGACACACCTTCTCATTCAATATGTTTTCTTTATTTTCATGACTATTTACATTGTAGATTGTTACTGAAGGCATCAAAACTATGAATGAACGAACACATGTGGAGTTATGTACTTAACAAAAAAAGGTGAAATAACTGAAAACATGTTTTATATTCTAGTTTCTCCTTTTTTTGTTAAGTACATAACTCCACATGTGTTCATTCATAGTTGATGCCTTCAATAGTCATGAAAATAAAGAAAACCCATTGAATGAGAAGGTGTGTCCAAACTTTTGGCCTGTACTGTATATTAAATCTGTCCTGTTCAGTCGCTCAGGCAAATCATATTGTTGATGTAGATGTCCATATCTGCTGTCAGATTCTTTAGAAAAGAGAAGTGTTGGATACTTCTCGTCATGATCTGTTACTCCAGACCATGCCTTATTTTGAGTGTCTTGGTATTTTGCTGTGAGTAGTGTTTTAGTTCCTGTCCTGCACTCTTATTTTGTAGTTTTTACTGCCTGTTTTCTCGTTTCCTGCAGCAGCTTCATGCCTTCCTTTGACCTCTAGTCCTCGCACCTGTTTTACGTTTGTAATCAAGACTTTTTAAGTTGTGCGGATGCTTTCTTTCATGGTCGTGGAATTATTCATTCAATGGTCTTGTCAAATCCAGATTAATTTTGTGGACGCTGTCTGCCGTGCATTCATTCAGACGTCTATCGCAAGTTTTTGCTATTGTCCAGCGTTCTGTTTTTGTTTACTTTGTATGTAGCCTGTTTAGTTTTTGTTGTGCATAGCTTCCCCTATGCTTTCTGAACACTTCCCAGTTGCTCTCACCTTTTTGTTTTGTCATTAAATACTTTGTACCTCCAAGCTGCCTCCTCGGCTGTCTGCATTTTTTAAGAATTGTATTTAAACAAAGCCAGTTTTCTTTTAAGTAATATAAACATTTATCAGAGCTGTTTATCTATTTCATGGAGGAATGTAGTCAGTCATAGAACTGTCAGCCAATGTTATTGAAAAAGTATTGATTTTAAATCGAGAATCGGTTTGACTCGAGAATTGATTCTAAATCGAATTGTGTGGTGCCCAAAGATTCACAGCCCTAACGTTTAGTGAGCTACTCAAATGTAACTAGCTGCACAAGGTACCATACATGTACCTTTATGCTTCATATTAACATTTTTATTCTATTTTTTATTAAATTGTTGTGATTTTAGCACATTTCCAGTAATTCCCTTTTTATAAATTAAAAAATAAAAATCCTGAGTTTGTTGTAAGATCGACAGTACAGTGCATGACTAAAACTTTAGACCAGACCCAAAGCCCTCCTTACCAGCTCTAACCAAGGTACTATACATTCACTGTGGAAGTAATGGAGGCACGGCAGCTTCTTGACACGTTCTCCAGATGAATACTCCTCCCTACAAACTGTACACTCCAGTCTGCACTCTGCAAGACAGCAGGAAAGAAAGTTATGGAAGCGAACACTTGTTTGTGCGAGTGTGATCATTCCCAAATTCTATTTCCTTGTTCTGTGTTTGTAACAGAACAGATAATAAATAAATATACATAAGTAAACACATACATAAATAAACATTATCTAAAAAAAAAAAAAAAAGGTTCAAGATGTTCATAATTGTTCTGTGTACTTTGTGAACACTTAAACTCTTAAATTGAATCAATAGTGCTTTGTTTGATTTATTTGCTTAATCCATCCCATAATTAAATTCTACATACGGATATGCTAAAGGTCTTAAGTGTTGTACGTGCATAAAAATATTTTCAATTAGATTTGCCTGTGTTATATTTCTCCTCTTTTGTTGAGAAGAATAGTTGTACATTCTTGGGTAGCAAGTTATAGTTTGCAACCTGAGGGTTCCTGGTTCGATCCCCAGCTTCCACCATCCTAGTCACGTCCGTTGTGCCCAAAGATAGGTGTGGTGCCAAGCTTGTGGCATCGTATTAAAAAAAGAATTGAAGCTGTAATTGATAAATATTTATGTACAAGTGATTTTTTATTTTTAATACATTTGCTTTCCGAATGTACTGTATGACAAACATCACCTTTTTTAAAATAAAATAAATCAATAAAAAGTACATGAAATAATAAATGGGACTATATGAACGTCCTAGCAGTTGGCATCCTAATGACAGCAGACATTGTACAGTAAGTGATATTTTATTATGTTTGTTGGCTCTAATAAAGTCTGCAGGGAGCAGAAATCAAGTAATAAAAACAGAAAAAAAACAAACGTGATGCGTTTTTTAATATAATGCGCCGAGTATGCCTAAAGTGATGAAAATACGTAGATAGTAAATGTTATTAAAAATGTACATGTTAATACATTACATATATACTTACATCATATAAAATCCTAATAGAGGTGTTTGGATGTTTTTCAAGGGCTCTATAGGCAGAATTGAACAGCTCATATAGGCTCCATTGTAAGCAGATTTTTTATCACATTTATTTAATATTTAGAGTGCATTAAAAAAAAATTCTACCCGTCGGCATGTCTTTCATAATGATTGTGAATGATAGGATAGGTAAAATTCCAGACCAAGACCAAGTCAAAACTTGTGGCATGCCATGTGGGAAACAATGAAATGTTGTCTTTCATAAAATAAATCAATAGAAAGAATAAAAAATAACCACGTCAAAACCTAAGGCAGGGGTCGGCAACCCGCGGCTCTAGAGCCGCATGCGGCTCTTTAGCGCCGCCCTAGTGGCTCTCTGGAGCTTTTCAAAAATGTATGAAAAATGGAAAAAGATGAGGGGAAAAAATATATTTTTTGTTTTAATATGGTTTCTGTAGGAGGAAAAACATCGCACAAACCTCCCTAATTGTTATAAAGCACACTGTTTATATTAAACATGCCTCAATGATTCGAGTATTTGGCGAGCGCCGTTTTGTCCGACTAATTTTGGCGGTCCTTGAACTCACCGCAGTTTGTTTAAATGTATAACTTTCTCCGACTTTCTAGGACGTGTTTTATGCCACTTCTTTTTCTGTCTCATTTTGTCCACCACACTGTTAACGTTGTGCGTGAAGGCACAAAGGTGAGTTTTGTTGATGTTATTGACTTGTGTGGAGTGCTATTCAGACATATTTGGTCACTGCATTAATGCTAGCTAATCGATGCTAACATGCTATTTAGGCTAGCTATTTGTACATATTGCATCATTATGCCTCATTTGTAGCTATATTTGAGGTCATTTGGTTTCCTTTAAGTCATCTTAATTCAATGTATATCTCATGACACTATCTGTATGTAATATGGCTTTTAATTTTTTGCGGCTCCAGACAGATTTGTTTTTGTATTTTTGGTCCAATATGGCTCTTTCAACATTTTGGGTTGCCGACCCCTGACCTAAGGTATTCTCTCTCAAAAAAGAATGAATTATATAATTAATGCGATCGCTCCTCACCAGGTAAGATACCTTTTTATAAAACAAATTGTAGAAAAACTCTAATTCACCAAGTCAAAACCCACGCGTGACGCTTGCTTAAAGGCCTAATGAAATGAATTTTTTTTATTTAAACGGGGATAGCAGATCCATTTTATGTGTCATACTTGATCATTTCGCGATATTGCCATATTTTTGCTGAAAGGATTTAGTAGAGAACATCGACGATAAAGTTGCAACTTTTGCTCGCTGATAAAAAAAAAGCCTTGTCTGTACCGGAAGTAGCGTGACGTCACCGGAGGAAAGACTTCTCACAATTCCCCATTGTTTACAATGGAGCGAGAGAGATTCGGACCGAGAAAGCGACGATCACCCTATTAATTTGAGCGAGGATGAAAGATTCGTGGATGAGGAACGTTAGAGTGAAGGACTAGAATGCAGTGCAAGACATATCTTTTTTTGCTCTGACCGTAACTTAGGTACAAGCTGGCTCATTGGATTCCACACTTTCTCCTTTTTCTATTGTGGATCACGGATTTGTATTTTAAACCACCTCGGATACTATATCCTCTTGAAAATGAAAGTCGAGAACGCGAAATGGACATTCACAGTGACTTTTATCTTCACGACAATACATCGGCGAAACACTTTCGCTACGAGCTAACGTGATAGCATCGTGCTTAACTGCATATAGAAACAAAGGAAATAAACCCCTGACTGGAAGGATAGATAGAAAATCAACAATACTATTAAACCATGGACAGGTAACTACACGGTTAATGCTTTCCAGGCTGGCGAAGGTTTACAATGCTGTTGCTAACGACGCCATTGAAGCTAACTTAGCAACCGGACCTCACAGAGCTATGCTAAAAACATTAGCTCTCCACCTACGCCAGCCAGCCCTCATCAACACCCGTGCTCACCTGCATTCCAGCGATCGACGGTGCGACGAAGGACTTCACCCGATCACAGATGCGGTTGGTGGCCCGGAGGCAGAGGAAGTTAAGGTGAGTTCGGCGGCTAGCGCGTCTGCTATCCATCTCTGTTCTCCTGGTTGTGTTGCTGTAGTCCACCGCTAATACACCGATCCCACCTACAACTTTCTTATTTGCAGTCTCCATTGTTCATTAAACAAATTGCAAAAGATTCACCAACACAGATGTCAGAATACAGTGGAATTTTGAGATGAAAACAGAGTTTTTTGTATAGGATTCAATGGGTCCGTATACTTCCGTACCAACCCTTGACGTCACGCGCATACGTCAGCATACATAGAAGTTTTCAACCGGAAGTTTTGCGGGAAATTTAAAATTGCACTTTTATAAGTTAACCCGGCCGTATAGGCATGTGTTGCAATGTTAAGATTTCATCATTGATATATAAACTATCAGACTGTGTGGTCGGTAGTAGTGGGTTTCAGTAGGCCTTTAAGTAAACATGTGTCATATAATGTCACATCGCTCAAGTGAAGACAGCCAAACAAGTCTTCTTTCATGGCGCTGACAAAGTTGTCACTGAAGATTTAGTGGCACATCATTGCTCTATGAAATCGATTATATAGAAATATAATGGTAGCTGTAATATCATATGCTTACAAACAAGTTCCTGTTACTTGTTGTAATGTAACAGGAATAATATAATCACACATTGTGTCATGATAGGATTCCCACCTTTTTGCTCTTTAGAGATACAAACTGTGGGCAGGGATGAGATCATGTCCTTCTCAGCAGGGGGTGGACCTGTGTTCTCCAACTGTCCTAACAACTGGGGTGACAACAACAAACAGCTACACTTGTAAGACAATGGTACAAAACAAGAAGGTCCTGAAGGGAACAAGAAGAAAAAGCTGCTTTTGCACTTCATGTTGTTTTTTTTTTATGTGGACTGATTCAGATATATATGAATTAGATATCGTATCCCGATCAGGCCTCAATCATATTTGGTAAAATTCATATTCAGCATCTGCTGAAAGGGGTTCTTAAGCTTTTTGACCCCAGGAACAACTTTTCCACTACAAAGAGGCCAGGGGCCCACTCAAATATTAACACTGAATTACTAATCTTACTCTTGGTTTTAATTGTATTAAATAATCATATCTAACCGCCATTACAGTTTAGAATGTTGTCAAAATATATGAAACTATGTGTTAATCACAAAAATTATTTATTTAACACATAAACCTTGAGCTTTGGTCAGGCTGATTAGAAAAATAAGTACTAACCAAATATACTGCATAAGAAGGAACAAAAAAAAACACAGAAATAAAGGCACCGTTTGGAAACAATTAAGGTATGTAAATTAACATTTACAAAATCTTTCTGTGGAGGGGGCGTGGTCCGCGCATCTCCTGCGGGAAGGGCGTGTGTAGGAGCCGGCTACGAAGCAGCTGCAGGTGAGTGGATAACCCAGCTGGAACAGGTTGTCTAATCACCTGTCTCCTTATTTAAAGCAGCGTGAGGAGCCCAGGGAGGCAGAGGAGCCCGGAGAGACAGAGAGAAACGGAGCGTGAGAAGGAGAGAGAGAGACCAGACAAACAAAAAAGAAAAAGAAAATAAAACTCAAAATCCTGCTAACCAGACTGATTATTTCTGTTCACAGCGAACCCCGCAACACGACCTGTTACACTTTCTATGTAAATAACTGGTGGTGTGCCGTCAGGCCAGCAAGGCCTTCTCTGCTGGCCTAACATAACCAGAAATCATGATCATAACTAAAGATAAAAGTATTTTTTTATTTACTTTCCCTAAATATCTAAAAGTATTAATATTCTCTTCATGTCATATTATGCTCCTTCCAATGCTGTTGTTTTTAGTTTAGAGTTTGTATCCAATCAGAATTCAGCTAGCTTATGTTGCCATGCTGTACCAAATCTGTCCGCAGCCTTCAGAATCAACAATGCGGGCGTCTTTGCACTGTAAGCGAACGGACACATAGAGGTGATCGACAATTGTGATAGCCAATCAGATCACGAGTTGTTGTCAGTAAGGCCTTCTAGCTGGCCGAACGCTGTGATTGGATCACTCACTTGGGATCCAATCACAAGTTGCGAAAACAGGAAGTGGCACCGGAACCATACGAGCCATAGAAAACCACAGAAAACTCAACGGTACAATAACCACGAAGATAAAGTGTTTGTCTTATACTTAGTAATCCGCTATGGACAGCCGAAGCCAAGCAATGCAGGTTTAGCGAGCGGTGCGCGCTCCCGCGAAGGAAATACATTTACTGGCTTATAAGGCGCCGGATGGGTTCTACAAATTGTGAGTTCAAATATTTTATTTCTTTAATTTTTCATATTTAATTTGTTTTATAAAATTATTTTAATTCTGACAGTACGACGTAAGATATGTTTTATTTGCTGAAGCGGGTTTATTGAATGTTAATAAATGCGCCGAAAAATAGACCATTTTGTACACTGTTGGGGGGATTCAATGTCCAGTAGCGTGCAAGTGTGTTTCTGTGTAGTATCTCCAGCCGTGTCCTTGTGGTGACATAAATTACGGTATTTTGAGAGGTGAAGTTGGACTAAGTAGGACATCACTGCAACTTTTATCTGTGGCTCACAATGATAGGTAAAAGTTTATAAAAAAATTCAGTTTCCCTTTAAATTGCATACGCTAAGTTTTATAAGCCTGTTTTTTTGGCAGTCTTGTAGGTAAATTTCTACCATATATGAAGATATCCATTGACGTCACACGCGGGAAAAACGTCATAATTTGGGAATGAAGGAAGGCAAGATTGTTTTATAAATATCTCCACCATGCCTCCATGGTTTGATTTAAAATGTTCGGGGCTTATACAGTTTCCAAATACACAAAAACAGGTACCAATAGGTAAGAAAAGTTGGTTTTACATAATAGGTCAGACTTCCACGCGCATTTTTATAGATAGTAAACCCATCAGGCAGAGAACGGACATAAACAGACTCTGACCTCTGTGATGACTGTGTCCAGGCCTCCCTGACCCCACGCATAATCTGCTGGGTTGGAGTACAACTGCAGCATGCTGGAACTAAGATGGACACACAACACGAGGAGAAGACAGATGGTATGAGATGAAATCCTGAGTAAGAGATATGAAGTGAAACTTACAAGGCAACTGGTGCAGCACCCGGGTTTCTGTTGCTCGTAAACAGGTCGGCCAAAAACTGCTCCACAATCCTTGAAAGGGCAAAAACAGAACAGTGCCGCATGCATCAAAACTACACGTCTGGATGTGACGGAAGGATGAGCAAATCAAATGCTGTTTAAGGCAAATAAGGTAATGTTTTTTCTATGCAGGTAATTAATTTACATTGATTAAATTATATATTGATTGGTATAGAACTTCCATGTTTTATCATATGTATTGTTTTGATTATTTTTAGTAAATGCTATGTATTACAGTACATACAAATGTGGCACAAAGTATGCAAAATGTTATCAGTGAAGAGTACTGTTACTCAGATGTGGTAATGCCTTATTTGGCTGCACATTAATCAGATTTCAATGTAAGACAGAATGATGCACAGTGGGGGAAATAAGTATTTTGCTGTTTTAATGTTAACCCTTAAAACAAGATAAACAGACCAGAATATTTAGGGTAGATTTAACAAATCGAGACAGATTGTTCAAATAAGAAAATCCAGGAAAATAACATTGAAAGGTTCTACAATCATTTATAGGTATTTGATCCCAATACAAAATGTGAATAAAAGCACACAGAGGGGTCAAGACAGCACCTGGGGATAGGTTAATTGGCAACACTAAATTGGCCCTAGTGTGTGAATGTGAGTGTGAATGTCGTCTGTCTATCTGTGTTGGCCCTGCGGTGAGGTGGCGACTTGTCCAGGGTGTACGACGCCTTACGCCCGAATGCAGCTGAGATAGGCCCCAGCACCCCCCGCGACCCCAAAAGGGACAAGCGGTAGAAAATGGATGGAAGGATGGGCAGACTTGCCAACCTTGAGACCTCCGAATTCGGGAGATGGGGGGCGGGGTTTAGGTGGGCGGGGTTGAGGTGGTGGGTAGCGGAGGGTGTATATATATATATACACTACCGTTCAAAAGTTTGGGGTCACCCAAACAATTTTGTGGAATAGCCTTCATTTCTAAGAACAAGAATAGACTGTCGCGTTTCAGATGAAAGTTATCTTTTTCTGGCCATTTTGAGCGTTTAATTGACCCCACAAATGTGATGCTCCAGAAACTCAATCTGCTCAAAGGAAGGTCAGTTTTGTAGCTTCTGTAACGAGCTAAACTGTTTTCAGATGTGTGAACATGATTGCACAAGGGTTTTCTAATCATCAATTAGCCTTCTGAGCCAATGAGCAAACACATTGTACCATTAGAACACTGGAGTGATAGTTGCTGGAAATGGGCCTCTATCCACCTATGTAGATATTGCACCAAAAACCAGACATTTGCAGCTAGAATAGTCATTTACCACATTAGCAATGTATAGAGTGTACTTCTTTAAAGTTAAGACTAGTTTAAAGTTATCTTCATTGAAAAATAAGGACATTTTAATATGACCCCAAACTTTTGAACAGTAGTGTATATATAGCTGTAATTCACTGAAATTCAAGTATTTCTTATATATATATATATATATATATATATATATATATATATATATATATATATATATATATATATATATATATATATATATATATATATATATATATATATATATATATACAGTTTCCCACACATTAATTTATTTGTGGCGGCCCGCCACGAAAGAATTAAGGCCGCCACAAATAGACTTTTTTGTCCTGTCCAGCTTCTCAGGCAAATCATATAGTTGATGTATATGCCCATATCGGCTGTTCAGATTTACTTTACAAAAGAGAAGTGTAGGATCAAGATTTTTGGAGGTCTTTGTTCAGTGGATCAGATGTTTGATGAAGCTTTGTGTCTATCTACCACCACTACTGTTTTCTGTTTATTTGTTACTGACTGTGGCAGGACACCTCTGCCTCTGTTTCACTTTATGTTGCTGGTAAATAATATGGTTGTAGTAGTAGGCTAAAGTTAAATTATTTAGTATGCACTAATTAAAGGGGCAGAGCTTTAAGAGACATTTTAGCTTTTATATTTTTATAAGATATATTTTTTGTAAGAACCACAATTAATAAATGTATTTCAGTGAATAACTTATTGTTCAAATCTGTATATAAATATGTACATAAAGTGTTGTAATTATATTGTAAAATGGATGGATGGATGGACGTTTAAAACAAAACTGTTACTATTAATTAGTATACATTTTGAGCCTTTTTAGAGAAAATCATATCATTGTAGTAAATTATGCAAATTACTCGATTATGTCATGGTGACCACGCCCATAGCCACGCCCCCGCCGCCACAGGTATCTTGGCAGTTTATGGGAAACACTGATATATATATATATATATATATATATATATATATATATATATATATATATATATATATATATATATATATATATATATATATATAAAATATATATGTCTCTTCTTCGTTCTTCTGCTTCGTCTCCTTCTTGTTGTGTGTGCAGTTGTGCACTGAGCTCCAAAAGCCGTAGATGTTATGTGACTGGGCCGGCACGCTGTTTATATGGACGAAAAGCGGACGTGACGACAGGCTGTCCTCACTCAGGTCCGCATACTGTCCTGGACAGGTTTCAGGTGAGAGAGGACGCTAAAGGCAGTGCCTTCTGCTTCGTCTCCTTCTTGTTGTGTGTGCAGTTGTGCACTGAGCTCCAAAAGCCGTAGATGTTATGTGACTGGGCCGGCACGCTGTTTATATGGACGAAAAGCGGACGTGACGACAGGCTGTCCTCACTCAGGTCCGCATACTGTCCTGGACAGGTTTCAGGTGAGAGAGGACGCTAAAGGCAGTGCCTTTAAGGCACTGCCCCCAATATTGTTGCCCGGGTGGAAATCGGGAGAAATTCGGGAGAATGGTTGCCCCGGGAGATTTTCGGGAGGGGCACTGAAATTCGTGAGTCTCCCGGGAAAATCGTTGAGCAAAATTTGTTATCGGCCCAGGCCGAGCTGTAGCATAGCGAAATGTGGAAAAAGTGAAGCATTAGAATACTTTCCGGATGCACTCTATAACGCAGACCTAGGCAAATTAAGGCCCGGGTGACGCAAAGAGCCCATTAAGCTTTTCAATCTGGCCCGCCGGACATCCTCAAATATTTTTTTTAGGTCTTTAAAATCGAAAACTGTAGCTGCCATTATGATGTGCAGTGATGTTTTAAAATTACAGTAAGTCTTGAACTATACAAAGTATTTCAGTGGTTGGAATCTGTGCTTTTGCATGATATACTAGTTACTCTGGTCATCTAAGTCACAGCAGCTCAGACGAGGCACCAAGCAGTGTGGGTGGGGAGGGTTTCCACAGAGTGTTTCCAGAGCAACCAGCCTGAAATGCGGGTGTCAGGGACAGACGCGGAAGGAGATTTTTACAAGAAAGTTCTAAAGCTTAGTGATGTATCAGATGTATCACATTGGAGGTGGGTTTTTTTTACCCTTTGCGTTCATATTTCGCTGTTTGTTGCATTTCGCTTGATTGTAAAATATGAAGATTGAGAGGGGGTGTGACGTTCTTATGTTGTCAATATTCAATGTTGTATCGTTTATAGTTAATATTGTAAATCCCACTTTATTTATTTACGTGTACATTCTGGGTGTCTCATTCATGAAATTTTTTTTTCATTCCACTCCGTTTTTTAAGGCGGTCTGTCATAACGTTTTTAGCATTCAATCAGACATGATTGTGAGGTTTTGTATTAGTGTTCCTAAAAATCAGATATACTGGCCCCCAGACACATGTTTTTCTCTAAATTTGGCCCACCGAGTCAAAATAATTGCTAGGGCCTGGTATACCGGGTCTGTGGGGGTCAGTGCCGGTTAGTCCAGGATTTTGGTAATTCAAATGTATAGCCTTTTTTAATATTATTTTTTCTGAATTTTTTTTTTTTACATTCTGTGCTTCTGTGTTAGAAAACCCCTACCATAAAATTCTGGCCTTTGCAAAAACAGCAGGATATTAAATACTTCTTCCCCAGTCTACCTGCACATCCATAAGTGAAATAAACAATACAATTCACTTGCTCTAAGCTAAGTGCATAAAATCATGATGATGTTGTCTACCATGTCACACACCCTTCCACTTCAGGCCTCTGTTCAGGCCGGGGTGACCTCTCCTCCTCAGGCTGGTAGAGCAACTGTAGTTCTCTGACCTCAGCATTGCCTGGTGATACTAAAGGGAGGCGACTTTGGCCGCGAAGTAACTGCTCGCTGTCGTCAAGTTCAGACTCTGAGGACGGCGGGTGCGACAGCAGAGCGGAGCGCTCCATAAACAGCAGCTGCCATAACTTGGAGGCACACCAGAGAAAGAGCGAGTCAAAGCCGAGGAGAAACACTGAAATATTATTAATATTGAAAACTTACCTCTGAGAACAATGTGTTGGAATCTTCACTGCGCTCTGATGGGCTGTTCTCCAGGAGTCTGTACATGAATATTGGTTTCAGTAATAGAGTAAAAAAAATTCAAACTGAAAAACGTTCTGTACCTGGAGTCGTATGCTACCTCCTCAATGAAGTCGGACTTGCAACTCGGGCAGACAAAGTCCTTGGAAAGAAATTATAAAAAATACACATGCAAATATTGATCATATTACGTAATTCATCATTTAGATCATCATGTCAGTATAATAAACAGGTGGGGGTCTTTTACCCAACAGCAGTCATTATCAGGTAACTATTAGGGGTAAGGCTTTCAAGGCTTTGATTTGTACAAATACATTTTAATTAATTAATCTTAGCTCCTGAATCGTAATCAAATACATATATATATATATAGTACAGGCCAGAAGTTTGGACACACCTTCTCATTCACATCACAACTGATGGTCCCAACCCCTGTGATAAAGCAAGAAATTCCACTAATCGACCCCGGTAAGGCACACCTGTGAAGTGAAAACCATTTCATGTGACTACCTTTTGAAGCTCATCGAGAGAATGCCAAGAGTGTGCAAAGCAGTAATCAGAGAAAAGGGTGGCTATTTTGAAGAAACTAGAATATAAAACATGTTTTCACATTTTTTTGCTAAGTACATAACTCCACAAGTGTTCATTTATAGTTGTGATGCCTTCAATGACAATCTACAATGTAAATAGTCATGAAAATAAAGAAAACACATTGAATGAGAAGGTGTGTCCAAACTTTTGGCCTGTACTGTGTGTGTGTGGGTGTATATATATATATATATATATATATATATATATATATATATATATATATATATATATATATATATATATATATATATATATATATATATATATATATATATGCACCCACACACACACTTTTTTGAGGATTCATGCTGCCTTTTGGCTAGTTGTTATGCTTTAGGTTACAAGCAAAAATTCTCCCCACCGCTAGTTGGCATAGCGAATGCCACATTGAACCCTGTCAGATCCGACCAAAACATCCAATTTTACTTGATAGCATTAACTTATGGCTCGAGATCGACATAACCTAGTTTTTCCAACAATGGGAACAAAGAAAGGAAGTGTAAAGTACAATGCAGAAAAGAAGGAGAGGATTCACTCAATTAAAGAAATAAATAATCCTGGTGAAGCACTTCAATATGTTCAATAATTATTTAAGCAAAATTTTTGCTTACAGAAATTAGTCCTTCTTATTTTTTTGGTAGTTTATTTATTTGGGATAACAAAGTTATTTACCTAGCAATTACAGTACAATGGTAAACAACATGGTAATGAGAAATACAAGTGTATATCCTTTTAAATGGTTACTTACATTATTGTTATACATTCTGATTACATTACATTATAAACCCGTTATAGTTTATATTGGTTATTTTTTCACATTAAAAAACTGAGTCTGTCTGAATAAACCCAAATATTTCTGAAAGTGAGTTATTACATATTGTTCTAATGTTTTGAGTTAACTATGAACAAACTGCAATTAATCTTGATTAAATATGTTTATCATTTGACAGTCCTAAATTTAACATTTAGGTTTGGAATTAACATTTAGGCTTGGATTTAAGATTTACATTGAACATCTAAATCTTAAATCTTGGCAAGAGATTTACATCTAGGACTAAATTTAACATTAAGCTTTAGATTTTAATTTTTGATTAAGGTTCAACTTTTAGAGTCAACATTAAATTTTAACTTAAATGTGATGAAAATTAGCTAAATGTGAGAAATACAGTACAGGCCAAAAGTTTGGAGACACCTTCTCATTTCAATGTGTTTTCTTTATTTTCATGACTATTTACATGGTATGTTGTCACTGAAGGCATCAAAACTATGAATGAACACATGGAGTTATGTACTTAACAAAAAAAGGTGAAATAACTGAAAGCATGTTTTATATTCTAGCTTCTTCAAAATAGCCACCCTTTGCTCTGATTACCGTTTTGCACACTCTTGGCATTCTCTTGATGAGCTTCAAGAGGTAGTCACCTGAAAGGGTTTTCACTTCAAATGTGTCAACAGTTCTGATGCCCTCCGTGACAATCTACAATGTAAATAGTCATGCAAATAAAGAAAACGCATTGAAATTAGAAGGTTTGTCCTGTACTGTATCTGCTAGAAAAGTGTGACTGAATGTTTACATTCGGCACCCCATACATTAGTGCTAAAAACCTATCTTCAGGCCAAACTGGAAATGTTATTTTCATGACTTGTGTAACTTTTTATGTCTTTAATTTAGTTGTGCAATTTCACGGTGGTATAACATTATTGTTATACATTCTGATTACATTACATTATAAACACGTTACAGTTTATATTGGTTATTTTTTCACATTAAAAAACTGAGTCTGTCTGAATAAACCCAAATATTTTTGAAAGTGAGTTATTACATATTGTTCTAATGTTTTGAGTTAACTATGAACAAACTGCAATTAATCTTGATTAAATATGTTTATCATTTGACAGTCCTAAATTTAACATTTAGGTTTAGAATTAACATTTAGGCTTGGATTTAAGATTTAGATTGAACATCTAAATCTTAAATCTTGGCAAGAGATTTACATCCAGGACTAAATTTAACATTAAGCTTTAGATTTTAATTTTAGATTAAGGTTCAACTTTTAGAGTCAACATTAAATTTTAACTTAAATGTGATGAAAATTAGCTAAATGTGAGAAATACAGTACAGGCCAAAAGTTTGGAGACACCTTCTCATTTCAATGTGTTTTCTTTATTTTCATGACTATTTACATGGTAGGTTGTCACTGAAGGCATCAAAACTATGAATGAACACATGGAGTTATGTACTTAACAAAAAAAGGTGAAATAACTGAAAGCATGTTTTATATTCTAGCTTCTTCAAAATAGCCACCCTTTGCTCTGATTACCGTTTTGCACACTCTTGGCATTCTCTTGATGAGCTTCAAGAGGTAGTCACCTGAAAGGGTTTTCACTTCAAATGTGTCAACAGTTCTGATGCCCTCCGTGACAATCTACAATGTAAATAGTCATGCAAATAAAGAAAACGCATTGAAATTAGAAGGTTTGTCCTGTACTGTATCTGCTAGAAAAGTGTGACTGAATGTTTACATTCGGCACCCCATACATTAGTGCTAAAAACCTATCTTCAGGCCAAACTGGAAATGTTATTTTCATGACTTGTGTAACTTTTTATGTCTTTAATTTAGTTGTGCAATTTCACGGTGGTATAACATTATTGTTATACATTCTGATTACATTACATTATAAACACGTTACAGTTTATATTGGTTATTTTTTCACATTAAAAAACTGAGTCTGTCTGAATAAACCCAAATATTTTTGAAAGTGAGTTATTACATATTGTTCTAATGTTTTGAGTTAACTATGAACAAACTGCAATTAATCTTGATTAAATATGTTTATCATTTGACAGTCCTAAATTTAACATTTAGGTTTAGAATTAACATTTAGGCTTGGATTTAAGATTTAGATTGAACATCTAAATCTTAAATCTTGGCAAGAGATTTACATCCAGGACTAAATTTAACATTAAGCTTTAGATTTTAATTTTTGATTAAGGTTCAACTTTTAGAGTCAACATTAAATTTTAACTTAAATGTGATGAAAATTAGCTAAATGTGAGAAATACAGTACAGGCCAAAAGTTTGGAGACACCTTCTCATTTCAATGTGTTTTCTTTATTTTCATGACTATTTACATGGTAGGTTGTCACTGAAGGCATCAAAACTATGAATGAACACATGGAGTTATGTACTTAACAAAAAAAGGTGAAATAACTGAAAGCATGTTTTATATTCTAGCTTCTTCAAAATAGCCACCCTTTGCTCTGATTACCGTTTTGCACACTCTTGGCATTCTCTTGATGAGCTTCAAGAGGTAGTCACCTGAAAGGGTTTTCACTTCAAATGTGTCAACAGTTCTGATGCCCTCCGTGACAATCTACAATGTAAATAGTCATGCAAATAAAGAAAACGCGTTGAAATTAGAAGGTTTGTCCTGTACTGTATCTGCTAGAAAAGTGTGACTGAATGTTTACATTCGGCACCCCATACATTAGTGCTAAAAAAACTATCTTCAGGCCAAACTAGAAATGTTATTTTCATGACTTGTGTAACTTTTTATGTCTTTAATTTAGTTGTGCAATTTCACGGTGTCACAAGACCCGACCAGCCCCCCCCCCCCCCCCAATTGCGTCTCTTTGCATGCTCGACAACCGGACACTGTGGGAGAAGCCAACAGTGGACCGGTGCTTCCAAATATGGTCACGCGTGTCAATCAAAACAAGCAAGCTCTCGGAAGTTAAATATTGCCATTTAGTATTGTGTGTATTAGGGAGTACGGTGTTAGTATTCCACATAAATGGCGATGGTACTTCAATGATAAAATAGTAAATTGTGTGAAAGTCATACTTATTTGTAAACAAATGTTAAGTACGCGTAGGAGAGCAGGTATTTTCGAATATTGACACTTAACACTATACTTACCGGGAGTGTGGGCTGTGTTTCACGCTTACAGCAATGACAGAAGAATCGGTGCAGAAGTGTCGCCGCTCCGGCCTCCGCCATCTTCCCCCCTGACGTTTGGATGCCCTTTTAAGGATAGTAGTAAATAGTATATTTAACACGCTGGTCGGCGAACAAACAGCCCGCCAATGTCTGCTGCCATCACGTCAGATAAAGTGACAGCGGTCGCTTCGTATCAGACGTCGTCTTAGCCGTGTCACTGAGCCGGACACGTCGCTAAATGTTCGCGTCGCGTTCATAATTGTTCTGTTGTAAAATAAACAATTGAGGCGCGAAAAAAGGACCGATGCGTGACGTCATCGCAGGTTGCAGTTCGCCTTAAGCACGGCAGGTGTCGCCAAATAACAAGGACAACATACACTATTTTGCCAAGTTATTTGGCCACCTGCCTTGACTCACATATGAACTTGAAGTGCCATCCCATTCCTAACCCACAGGGTTCAATATGATGTGGGTCCACCTTTTGCAGCTATTATATATAGGGACGGCGTGGCGAAGTTGGTAGAGTGGCTGTGCCAGCAATTGGAGTGTTGCTGGTTACTGGGGTTCAATTCCCACCTTCTACCTTCCTAGTCATGTCCGTTGTGTCCTTGGGCAAGACACTTCACCCTTTGCCTCTGATGGCTGCTGGTTAGCGCCTTGCATGGCAGCTCCCGCCATCAGTGTGTGAATGTGTGTGTGAATGGGTAAATGTGGAAATACTGTCAAAGCGCTTTGAGTACCTTGAAGGTAGAAAAGCGCTATACAAGTACAACCCATTTATCATTTATCATTACAGCTTCAACTCTTCTGGGAAGGCTGTCCACAAGGAATTTTCCACCATTCTTCCAAAAGCGCATTGGTGAAGTCACACACTGATGTTGGTCGAGAAGGCCTGGCTCTCAGTCTCCGTTCTAATTCATCCTAAAGGTGTTCTATTGGGTTCAGGTCAGGACTCTGTGCAGGCCAGTCAAGTTCATCCACACCAGACTCTTGTCATCCATGTCTTTATGGACCTTGCTTTGTGCACTGGTGCACAGTCATGTTGGAAGAGGAAGGGGCCCGCTCCAAATTGTTCCCACAAGGTTGGGAGCATGGAATTGGCCAAAATGTTTTGGTATCCTGGAGTATTCAAAGTTCCTTTCACTGGAAAACAACCCCACACCATAATTCCTTCCCCACCAAATTTCACACTCGGCACAATGTAGTCCGAAATGTACCGTTCTCCTGGCAACCTCCAAACCCAGACTCGTCCATCAGATTGGCAGATGGAAAAGCGTGATTCATCACTCCAGAGAAGGCGTCTCCACTGCTCTAGAGTCCAGTGGCGACGTGCTTTACCCCACTGCATCCCACGCTTTGCATTGGACTTGGTGATGTATGGCTTAGTGGCAGCTGCTCGGCCATGGAAACCCATTACATGAAGCTCTCTGCGTACTGAGGTGGCCAAATACTTTTGGCAATATAGTGTACCATACCAACTTAATTCATAAAGCCCTTTAAAAACAACCACAGTTGAAAAACAAAGGGCTGTACACCACAAAGAAATACAGGCAAAGGACAGATTAAAATATATCATTTGAAACAGAGGTAAAATATACAGTTATATACAGTACAGGCCAAATGTTTGGACACACCTTCTCATTCAATGCGTTTTTTTTGTTTTCATGACTATTTACATTGTAGATTGTCACTGAAGGCATTACAACTATGAATGAACACATGTGGAGTTATGTACTTAACAAAAAAAAGGTGGTATAACTGAAAACATGTTTTATATTATAGTTTCTTCAAAACAGCCACTCTTTGCTCTGATTAGTGCTTTGCATGTTTCCATTCTCTCGATGAGCTTCAAGCACACCTGTGAAGTGAAAACCCTTTCAGGTGACTACCTCTTGAAGCTCATCGAGAGAATGCCAAGAGTGTGCAAAGCAGTAATCAGAGCAAAGGGTAGCTATTTTGAAGAAACTAGAATATAAAACATGTTATCAGTTATTTCACCTTTTTTTGTGAAGTACATAACTCCATATGTGTTCATTTATAGTTTTGATGCCTTTAGTGACAATCTACAATGTAAATAGTCATGAAAATAAAGAAAATACATTGAAGGTGTGTCCAAACCTTTGGCCTGTACTGTACATGAGATTTGTGGCTGTATTTATATTTCTGATAATAAAACATGGATAACAACAGTGTTGCCAACTTAGCGATATAACTATATTACCTACCGTATATTTGGCGAGTATTCAGACCCCTCATTGTTTTTCCAAAATGGGGAGCGACAAATGTAGCAACTTCTGGTCTTTTTGATCAATTTTGGCCATTAACATGTTTGTACGTATTGCTCTTGTTTTTCACTCACTTTTTGCTCTCCCGCTTCCTCCATAATGGGCGAATCTGTTCTTATTTCGTGTTTAGTTTGAGATGTATTGAGCAGCTGCTGGTGGCAGCAAATATGAGGGATGTCCTCACACTCTGTTCTCTCCATTTCAAAAGATGTGGTGAAACAAAAGTCAACAAATAATGCCCATCCCAGCAGAATGATTCAATGACTGCAGCAGACTCAGCGATAATTGCATGACAGTATATTTGTATTAAAACAACGGCGAGTCATAACAACACAAGAAGCACCAAAAGAACAGACAACGCATCTTGTACAGTGTGTGAGCTTTTTAACATAAATAGGCGTTCTCATTTGGAGTTGTTAGTTTAAGAGACAACAAAAAAAGCGCATTTGGTAGAGAACGAGCCATTAAAATAAGGTTAGTGACCTCATAAACAAGTTTGTCTGAAGCTTGATGGGTTCAACCACTACATCATTAAAGATGGATGCTTTCCATGCTAGTTCTGCTCCACTTAAACATGATATGACGGTCCTTAATTCAATACAGCTCTTAGTGTAATATCTTTACTCTGAGTATACATGAACACTTACAGTATATGTTGAGTCCTGATTTGACACTTCCACACATAATATTTACAACTTACAAAACATCATGGCCTCATGCACTGGTTGTTTAGTTTCCTTTGGGGTAAATACAGAGACTCAGGTTTCCCACCCACTAAAATCTAAGCCCAATCCAACTTGAATATCCAAATGATCTTTTATTACACAAAAGGCAACCTCACCTCCTGTCCTTCCTACATACCCACCCAGAACTATTGTGTCTCTTCATCAGCGAGGTGCAGTGAAGGCCCCCTGAGCGGCATTAGTAGCGGCGCTGGCAGCAGCTTGGCGGACAGCCTGATTAGACATGACTCCAGTGGCAAACTCAGCCTGGGCCTTCTGAAAACTGGCATCAGTCTGCCGGTACATGCCATGGACCTGGAAAGAAAAAACATTATTCCCTAGGTTAAATCTTTCTGGACAGCAAAATTATATTCTATCGCTGAAAGGACGTAAAGGGGAATTGCACTTTTTCTGAAGTTTTGCCTATCATACTCAATCCGTATGTGAGACAAGCACATGTTTCTTTTTTCTTATGCCTTCTGACTCGTAAATAAAAATTGGCAAAAGTCAGCTAACAATAGATAAATAATAGTATAAATAATAAATAAAAAATATAACAAATGTATATAATTATGATATAATAACAGTATATGTTATATACTGTATATATAAAATGTAAATATTATATATATGTTATAATTTTATATCGCTACTATGGTACATTTTTAGTCTACTGTATACCTGCATTATCCTTTCCATCCTTACTAGAGATGTCCGATAACATCGGCCTGCCGATATTATCGGCCGATATATGCGTTAAAATGTAATATTGGAAATTATCGGTATCGTTTTTTTTATTATCGGTATCGTTTTTTTTGTGTTTTTTTTTATTAAATCAACATAAAAAACACAAGATACACTTACAATTAGTGCACCAACCCAAAAAACCTCCCTCCCCCATTTACACTCATTCACACAAAAGGGTTGTTTCTTTCTGTTATTAATATTCTGGTTCCTACATTATATATCAATATACTGTATATCAATACAGTCTGCAAGGGATACAGTCCGTAAGCACACATGATTGTGCGTGCTGCTGGTCCACTAATAGCACTAACCTTTAACAGTTAATGAATGAAAATTAGTAAAATTATTAGTTTCTATGGAACTGTTTTTATATTGTTGTACTTTCTTTTTTATTCAAGAAAATGTTTTTAATTTATTTATCTCATTTTACTAATTTTTTTAAAAAGTACCTTATCTTCACCATACCTGGTTGTCCAAATTAGGCATAATAATGTGTTAATTCCACGACTGCATATATCGGTTGATATCGGTATCGGTTGATATCGGTATCGGTAATTAAAGAGTTGGACAATATCGGATATCGGCAAAAAGCCATTATCGGACATCCCTAATCCTTACCCTTTCCATCATTTGTAACTGAGCTACTGTGTGGAACAATTTCCCTTGCGGATCAATAAAGTTTGTCTAAGTCTAAGTCCTAATTGGAGTCGCTCTATTCCGCCTGTAAAGCGTTTTAAAAAACATTCAAATACCTCAATCATTTTATATACTGTATTTTCCGGACTATAGAGTATATATTGTCCCATAGAGCACATAAGTGTGTTCTTTTCTTATGTTGATCTTGTTTTGGAGTTTTATGAGAGCCAACAGGACATACACATCAACAATAGTGTTACTAGAACAGAAGACTCCAAAGGTTCCTCTGTCCTTGTAATGATAACATCTAGTACTACTCATATAAATATCCAATATGGAGGATAAAGTGACCACAGTCAATCAATCAAAGTTTACTTACGGTATATAGCCCTAAATCACAAGTGTCTCAAAGGGCTGCACAAGCCACAACGACATCCTCGGCTCAGATACCACATCAGGGCAAGAAAAACTCAACCCAATGGGATGACAATGAGAACCTTGGAGTGGACCGCAGATATGGGGACCCCCCCACCCGGGTGACCGGTGCAATGGTCGTCGAGTGGATTTAGCATAATATTGTGAGAGTCCAGTCCATAGTGGATCTAACATAATAGTGTGAGAATCCAAATTGGTTTCATTAGGTGACTAATAATAGTGCCGTTTTAAAAAGCATATTAAAATCCAGGGTTCTACTGTTTAAAATGAAACCACTACTATAATAATAAAAAAAAACTTAAACGTATACAACAGGGCTTCTCAATTATTTTCTGTTAAGCACCACTGAAGAAAAAGAACATTTTGCGCTCCCCACATTCTCCTCCATGACTATAAATATTATCAATTGTGTATAAAATTGTTATAAGTACACCTCTGCATACTTAACATTAAGAAAAGAAAGCAATATAGATCCACTTGCAACACATCATTTCTTTAACATAGTTTTTTTAGTCAAACAAAAGATTAAGTATATCAATATGCCTGAAAATTGAAAAATGAAATCCTTATTTAAACTATAAACTTTTTTTGACCCACTTGAACCATTTGATACTGAAAAATAAGATGAAATAAACTCGATAAATTACAATTGATCAGCAAAATTAACTCAGCAGCACAAAACACTTGAACCCTTCACACTAAAATTTATAAAACAATTTGTTCTGATTTTTTAAAATCAACATGAGGAAGTCAATCTTAATGGATACAAGTTTTGTAGAGCACAGCTTTTTGAAGCATGATACTGCATGATACTGATCAAGCATGTTTCCCGGGTCACACCGCCTCCCCTGGCAACGCACCGCGCCCCACTATTTGAGAAGGACTAGTATACAAAAAACGAAAACACAGAATATGCATACCGTAGATAATCAGCTTACGCTTTAGAAAACTTAGTGTTAGTATAAAACTTAGCGAGACAATGACTCTGAAAGGTCACCTTCTTCAGCATGAACACTCCAACGGCGGCCTGGGCAGTAAAAAGGATGGCATTCATCATCATGATCGCACCAACAGGGATGCTTTGTTTAAGCGCAGCCAAGCTGACGATCCAGCCGCTACAAAGGAACAACAAAGACAACCTTTAGGTAGGGAGCAAAAAATACAGCAGGATTTAAAAAAGTAAGAGAATTGTATGTGAAACCAAGCTCGTAACTGAATTATGTTTGCAATTCAAAGCATAACAAAAAGCCAAGAGACAGCTTGTGTGTTAAAATACTTTTAAATTGAGGTACCACTTTATGTACAGTCGAGATCATAAGTTTACATACACTTGTACATAACATAATGTCTAACATCACATGGTCAAAGATAAGACCTTCTAGAGGAAAGTTCTGTGGTCAGATTAAACAAAAATTGAGCTGTTTGGCCACAATACCCAGCAGTTTGGAGGAGAAAAGGTGAGGCCTTTAATCCCAGGAACACCAATTCCTACCGTCAAGCATGGTGGTGGTAGTATTATGCTCTGGGCCTGTTTTGCTCCCAATGGAACTGGTTCTTTCAGAGAGTAAATGGGACAGTGAAAAAGGAGGATTATCTCCAAATTCTTCAGGACAACCTAAAATCATCAGCCCGGAGGTTGGGTCTTGGGCCCAGTTGGGTGTTCCAACAGGACAATGACCCCAAACACATGTTAAAGTGGTAAAGGAATGGCTAAATCAGGCGAGAATTAAGGTTTTAGAATGGCCTTCCAAAGTCCTGACTTAAACGTGTGGACAATGCTGAAGAAACAAGTCCATGTCAGAAAACCAACACATTTAGCTGAACTGCATCAATTTTGTCAAGAGGAGTGGTCAAAAATTCAACCAGAAGATTGCGGATGGCTACCAAAAGCGCCTTATTGCAGTGAAACTTGCCAAAGGACATGTAACCAAATATTAACATTGCTGAATGTATACTTTTGACCCAGCAGATTTGATCACATTTTCAGTAGCCCCATAATAAATTAATAAAAGAACCAAACTTCATGAAGGTTTTTTGTGACCAACAAGTATGTGCTCCAATCACTCTCTCACTAAAAAATAAGAGTTGTAGAAATTATTGGAAACTCAAGACAGCCAGGCATTATGTTCTTTACAAGTGTATGTAAACTTTTGATGTATGTATGCCATTTTGGAGAGCAGGGCGTGTCTTTATAAAGATGGAGGGGAGAGCCAGGGCTTGAAAGACACAAACCACCACCACAAGTCGGAGGTTTTGTCGCTTTTTCGCAAGGTGAAGTTGAGTGTGGCTGAAAATACTATTTGTACCAGTTTAACTACCGCCGCACCGTGCGAACACAATGACGGAGGAGCTGCATACCACAATGGCTACTGCTCAAACTTCTGTGTTTGCATTCCGCATCACATACCTGAACCCCCCATCCAGGGATGCCGATGGTCATGATGATGTAAACGATCACTTGGGCAAAGAAAATAAAGAAGAAGATGAAGAAGTTGAAGGAACTGTCACTCCTAGAAATAAGAAGGAAAACAATTACAGTGTTAAATTGAATACAAATAGTTAAGTTTTACTATTGGAATAATGCAAAAAAAAAACAAATTCTCACATGTCATCAGTACAGTTTTACAACTTAAACCAAAGCATGTCCAACACATTTCATCTAGCCCTCTAAGAAGAGTTTTAAATGTAGATTAGAATCATCACAATTTCACTTCAAAAACATTTAAAAGAGCATGGGAACCAAATTATTTTAGGACTGTGGGTGGCGATGGTGTGCACCTGAAGGCTTTGTATGCAGGCCGATACCAGCAGAGGAAGGAGCAGGGTGTGAAGAGGAGGGCCCAGAGAATGGCGAGACCAAAACCAACACCTACAGAAGTGTCGATGCAAAACATGGCCAGCGAAGAGATCAGGTTGAAGACCATAGTGCAAGTGCTGACTGGACAAGGTAAAGAAGAGAAAGAAAAAAATCAACACTAATGGACGATTACACCACCTCTGAGCCCATAGCAAGATGAGCCCACACTGTATGCACCAATCCGTTTTATTGTCTAAACAAAAAAAAAAAGAAAGTAAGAAAAAGCAGGCTTCACTATGCATCTTAAAATAAAGACTGGAGCTCTGCCATTTTGTGGTCATTGGGAGCTATAAGTTTAATCATTTTGTTTTGTTGTTATTGAATAGGATCATACCATAATAGGATAAATAGGATGATAGCCTGTTAATGTGATTGTATTTGTAGCACTGTAGCTTTGAAAGTGCTGCCAACATTTGTGTCCTCAATATTGTTGCAGCTGATCTATCGCACCTGTTCAACGAGTGCAGAGTTAAACTGTGTAAAAATTGGACAAAGCACATTTAAAGCACCTCACACTCACACACAACACAGCATGTTCCCCGGTGGATTTACTAACAGCAATTTTAGTACACTTTGAATATACCGTCATTTGAATATACCGTCATGGGACCTCTGGAATTTGAATGCATATCTTGAGCACACCGGCACGGGGGAGAACTAATGAAGAATTAAGCCAGTGCTGTAGTGTTTGCGGTTTACAAAAAAATTACTTTAGATGCAAATATGGAATAAAAGTATTTCTAGTCTTATTTTACATCGGAGTCAGAAAAGCACACAAGTAAACTACTGCATTTTTTGGAGGTCGTCTCCCACAACGATGACTCAACTCATTAAGGAGGAACAATGAAAGAGGTTTATAGCAAACAAAGAATACACAACAAGAGGGTATACTGTATATCAATAATGTTGTGGGAAGTTTAAATATTGCAATAGCTGGCGTACCAATATATCGGCATACTCGTACTACCGCCAATAGTTTTTTTTCTTCCAGTCTGCATGTGTACCTCAGTGATTCATGGCAAATCTACCCATCACCGAATGCACTTTTAAAAATAATTTTGTCTATCTATCACAATCATTATGAGTGACATGACGATTCTAAATATATATTAAATAAATGCTAATCAAAAGTCCGCTTACAATGGAGCCTATGGCAGCCGCGCAAGTCTGCATACAAAGCCCTTAAAAAACATCCAAACACCTCCATTAAGGTTTCATATACATTATGTAAGTATATGTGGTAATGTAGTAACAGGTACATTTATAATACCATTTAATATTTACGTATTTTGAGTATGAGCATTTTAAGCATACGAGGCGCATTAATTTAAAAAACGCATCACGTTTGCTTTTTTTTCTTAATCACTGATTATTGCTCACTGCAGACTTTATTAGAGCCAACAAACATGATAAAATATCACTTATTGTGCAAAGTCTGCTGTCATTAGGATGCCAACTGCTGGGATGTTCATATATTCCCATTTAGGTGAAGAATGTCTCATAATCCCCACAAAGAAACGGGGCAGGGGACCAAGTGTCTTTTCGTGTCGTTCTGGCCATTTTTGGGTCCTAACTGGCTGTCAAAGTGTACCAACTTTTCGAAATACCTACTCAGACTTCTTCTGTCCAGGTGAGATGCATGATTTATGATTTAGAATAAATTTACAGGGAGCAAGGAAGCAGCAGACCACTAGATGATGTAAATATAGGGAAGTACGGTAGTAATCACAGCACCGCTATAAATAGTTTGTCGGCGTTAGCGCTTTTATTCATAATATCATGAATATATGGTTAATATTCAAGTCACGAAATGTAAATGGAGTATTGACATTTTTTTTAATAGTTATTTATTGCATTTTATGGGCGAAATAGTGGAGCTCCCATTTGTTTTTATTTCCGTTTACTTAATATTTAGAATGCATTAAAAAAAAAATCCATTCTTTGTCATGTCTTTCATAATGATTGTGAACAGTAGGCAACATTTTTAAAAAGTGCAGTTCCCCTTTAACAACTGCACAAACTTACACATCCAGAAGTAGTACATGAGGGTAACGATACGCTGAAAGCGCTGGCTGATCTCCACGTTGATGTCCTGGTAAAAGCAGGGGCCAACCGGGCAGAATGAAGGCAGCGGAGGCCAATTATTCTGACGGGCTGATGTAGAAGCACAAACATTTAATTAACAATTATTTTCAAATGAATGTGTATTTAGGTTGTTTTTAACTTGTCACATTTTCTTCATCCCCTCCAGCCTCCCACACTCACATGCTCCAGGCCCCAGGCTGTGTGACTGAAGCTCGCGCTCTCTTCTCTCCAGCTCCCGAGCTTTCCTTTCGAGCTCCTCCTGCTTTTTCATCAGCTCTGTCGTGGTTGCAGTGACTGCAGGCTGACAAATACAACACATCAAAAATCCCCCATAAACAAAATAGACGATTCCAACGTATGCCGACTCAAATGTCATGTAAATTATTCTGAGTTTCGCCTTAGTAGTTCTGCTGTTGATGTGCAGGAAAATTTGGGTGTGGTTTATGAGCTCAAGATGAAGACACAAATTGGATTGATACTTTATTAATACCCTTAGAGATTCAGCTATCTTTCATAGCTCACACAGTACTATATACAGAATAAAATACTGTATTTGGTGGACTATAAACCGCACAAGTATATAAACCGCACCCACAACATTTTAGAATAAAACATTTTTTTCACATAAGCCGCAGATACATACGGTACGTTGTGAAATTAGATATATACATAGAAAGATTTTGTAAAGATGCATAAATAACCGATTTTTAATCGAATTGTAGCTCCTAAATCATAATCAAATTGTGAGGTACCCAAAGATTCCCACCTCTGTTAATGAATGAATAACATTTTCTCGGTTTTTAATCAAGGTTCAAGATGTTTATCAGGTTTCTTCTTCCTTGTACTTTGTAAACACTTTGAGTTTGAAGAGTTTATTAAAGTGGATAATTTTAGTACATTGTTTGATTTCTTTCCTTAATCCATTCCATAATTTAGCCGTTAGCGAAAAATAATCCATAGATGAGTCGTTTTTCAAAGCTTGGGAAAAACGTAGTGGCGTATAGTCCAGAAAATACAGTAATAAGAATGCAAACAATAAATGATTATAAAAAGCACACAGCTAGTTACATCAAAAGTGCTTCTTAGAGACTAGAGGGATAAATAAAGGTCAATTACGGTGGTCAGCTATAGCATAAACATCGTGGAAATTTCTGTGAAAACAGCCAGTCAGAGTCGACCTTTTAAAATAAAATCTATGCACAATTTTAACCAAAGCACCAACATAACATGTTATGTAGACTACAAAGAGAAAGATGAGAACCGATTTGAAAGTAGGGCTGTTTTTTGGGAGCCTTTTTTTATGCACATGCATCATACCATCCAACTGAACTATTAAATGAGTATGAGTCAAAATGAAACCTGGCAGCATTTGGACTCACGTTTCTGGTTCAACAATTCTTTATTGTCAATGTCATTGTTCTGATATGGATATGCAAAGTAGTTCAACCGCACACACACCAGGTAGGGTACAATTGTGTTGTGACATTTTTATTATGTCCTAATTGTTATTTTAGTCTTATTTATACTTTGTATAAACCTATATATACAGTACAGGCCAAAGATTTGGACACACCTTCTCATTCAATGTGTTTTCTTTATTTTCACGACTATTTACATTGTAGATTGTCACTGAAGGCATCAAAACTATGAATAAACACAGGTGAAATAACTGAAAACATGTTTTATATTCTAGTTTCTTCAAAAACGCCACCTTTTCCTCTGATTACTGTTTTGCATACTCTTGGCATTCTCTCGATGAGCTTCAAGAGGTAGTCACCTGAAATGGTTTTCACTTCACATGTGTCATAGTGTTGATGCCTTCAGTGACAATCTACAATGTAAATAGTCATGAAAATAAAGAAAACGCATTGAAATGAGAAGGTGTGTCCAAACTTTTGGCCTGTACTGTACATTTCATTGGTATGTATTATTTATGTATTTTTTCTGTATTGTCAAAATGCTCTTGTGCTACAAAGATTTTTAGGTGAGGGGAAATTCCCAATAGTGATGTCACTGTCAAAGCCCCCACCTACCAAATTCGGATGTGTCAAGGTTGGCAAGTATGAGGCTCACATGTGATGTGCTTTTTGAATATGTTGCTGTTTTATATTGTACTCTTTTCTGTGCGAGTACATGTAGTTTTATAATATTGTTATTGTTTTGGAGGTTGTGTTATTTATTTCTCCCATGTGTATTGTAAGGACTACAGATGGAAATTAGCTATTCGCTAAATCTGGTGCACCCATCTATTCCCTGTCAATAATGTATTGTGCACACTGTCCATAAACTAAATAAAATAAAATAAAAACAGATGTTGATGCACGAGACCAAACAATACCTGGGAGTTGTGAGTGTTATAGGAGCCATAGTTGTTTGGCTGAGTAGGCGTGGTACGGCTGGGTGGGGTCTGTGCAGGCATTGATGGAACAGAGGGAGAGGTGGCTTCATAAGGAGGTGGAGGCTAATACACAAAAAGGGAAAAGCAAAAAGTCATATTAAGTTGAGTTTGCCCACATATCGTTTTGTGGAATCGAGTGCCCAAACAAAAAAAACCTAAGTGTTGGCAACTCGGTCTCTGTACAACTGCAAAATAACCCAACCTGGGGCCAAAGAAAGTTGTGAATACCAGCACTTTGTGAAAGAAGGTGAGAAACAGGGATTCACAATAATGGAAATTTGAACCAATAATTTACAATCATTTACAACTGATAAACGACATTTACGTATATATATTTACATCACTTTTGCCCAAAATGTATACACACACAAAAACATACAAATCTATTGTAGGGATAGGGATAACAGCAACTGATATTTCTTGACTGAACTATAATTTCCTACTATAATTCAAACCCATGCAAACAATTAGAACCATTGCGTAGAGCATGGCGCACGGTAGGGCTGGACGATTAATTGACATCAAGAATTTAATTCATTATTTTTGTTTGTTTTTCTTCCTCGGACGTCACCGGCATTAAAGTGACAGCCTTGTTTGGCAATCAAAATTGTTAAGCCTCGTGAAAGTGGTCTCACTCTGTGCATCGCTCTCTGAGAGCATTTATTTAACAGTAGACATAACTGAACGCAGTGAGCCCTCTATACAGTCATTCACAATCTTTGGTTCGGTGGGCTGAGAGTGGTGTGCCAACTTTACCTACACAGGAAACACAGACGCCTCCCGACTCGCCAGTAAGAAGTGCCACAATGTAACAAAAATTGGGGGGGGGGGGGGATAAAATTATGAAGCCAAATGTCCCATGGTGGTAATATATGAGCTTCAAATTGCATGGGAAAGCGAGAATGTTGTGATCACATGATGGCAATAAACAAAAGGACAACGTCCAACATTATAATCGCTGTATATTTTTTTCAGTTATTTATCCAGTGTCAGAGCATGATGTAGACCAGACCTGGGCAACTTAAGGCCCGGGGGCCGTTAAGCTTTTCAATCTGGCCCGCCGGACATTCCCAAATAATTTTTTTAAATCTTTAAGATGAAAACTGTAGCCGCCATTATGATGTGCAGTGATGGTTTCAAATGACCGTAAGTCTTGAACTATACAAAGTATTTCAATGGTTGGAATCTGCGCGTTTGTATGATATACTAGTTACTATGGTCATCTAAGTCACAGAAGCTCAGACGAAGCACCAAGCAGTGTGGGTGGGGAGCGTTTCCACAGAGTGTGAGCCTGAAATGCGGGTGTCAGGGACAGACGCGACCGAGATTTTTACAACAAAGTTCTAAAGCTTAGTGATATATCAGATGTATCAGATAGTAGTAGGGGTGTACCGGTACGTGTATTTGTATTGAACCGTTTCGGTACGGGGGTTTCGGTTCGGAACGGAGGTGTACCGAACGAGTTTCCACACGGACATATTAAGTAGCGTAGCGCACGTTATGTAAACAATGCACAACGAGGCACAACACACGGCATGCTAGCAACGACCGGGCCACGACAACATATAAAAGCTAGAGCTGGAAGACCCTTCTGCCTCGTTAAGACCTCCCGTTTGGGAACACTTGGGCTGTGCGGTGCGGAGGACGGAGGTTTGCCGACATTGTTCAGCAGCGGTAAGGCATGCTTCTGCCAACACGTCAAACATAAATGACCGCCATAACCACAACACCAGGGGGTGCTCCACTAACCACGTTAAACCCAGATTCCGAACTAACAAAGGTCTTAACTCATTCTCTTTCTATGCCACATCAATGTGGAATGCGCTCCCAACAGGTATAAAAGAAAGGGCATCTCTATCCTCCTTCAAAACCGCAATAAAAGTTCACCTCCAGGCAGCTACAACCCTAAACTAACACCCTCCCCGGATTGCTAATAATCAAATGTAAACAATCAAATGCAGATACTTTTTCTTTTTCTTATGCCTTCTGATCTCTCTCTCTCTCTCTCTATGTCCACTACTTGATGTCCATACCCCCCCCCCCCCACCCCACCCTCCCTCCACACCCCTGATTGTAAATAATGTAAATAAGTCAATGTGATTATCTTGTGTGATGACTGTATTATGATGATAGTATATATGATAGTATATATCTGTATCATGAATCAATTTAAGTGGACCCCGACTTAAACAAGTTGAAAAACTTATTCGGGTGTTACCATTTAGTGGTCAATTGTACGGAATATGTACTTCACTGTGCAACCTACTAATAAAAGTCTCAATCAATCAATCAATCAAAACATGCTAACCTATTTGAAGCGGCACCACCCCCAAGTGAACATCGCTTCAACAAAGATAAAGACGAGCAAACAGCTCCCACCTCTTACTGCCAAGTTAGCCAGGCTGGGGGGGGGGGGAAGAAAAGTTAATCTGAGGCTGAGTTGACTTGAAACTGTTTAATGTTGCACTTTTTATGTGTAGAAAAAAAGTTTTGTCATTTTATTTAATCTGAGCAACAACTTGAGGCAGTTTAATGTTGAGTAACGTGGACCCCGACTTAAACAAGTTGAAAAACTTATTGGGGTGTTACCATTAAGTGGTCAATTGTACGGAATATGTACTGTACTGTGCAATCTACTTATAAAAGTCTCAATCAATCAATCAATCAAAAAAAGCATTTTATATGTAGAAAGGTTTTGTTAAGAAACCATTCTGAGCCTTATCTTATTTAGTTTTTATTTTGTATATGTTGACCACATTAACCCTGGCAATGGACCCTGTGTGTATATGTATGTTATGCCATTGTTTACAAATTTGGTAAATAAATAACCAAAAAATGTATATTTTGTTGTTTTCTTACTGTACCGAAAATGAACCGAACTGTGACCTCTAAACCGAGGTACGTACCGAACCGAAATTTTTGTGTACCGTTACACCCCTAGATAGTAGGTTGTTGGTTTTTTTTACCCTTCGCGTTCATATTTTGCTGTGTTTGTTGCATTTTTGTTGCGTTTCGCTTGATTGTAAAATATGTCGATCGAGAGGGGGTGAGACGTTCATATGCTGTCAATATTCAGTGTTTTATTGTTCATAGTTAATATTGTAAATCCCACATTGTTTTTTCCCATGTACATTCTGGGTGTCTCATTCAGTAAAAAAATGTAAAATTCCATTCCGTTTTTAAGGCGGTCTGTCAAAACGTTTTTAGCATTCAATCAGACATTATTGTGAGGTTTTGTATTAGTGTTCCTAAAAATAGATTTACTGTTCATCAGACATATTTTTTTCCTCTAAATTTGGTGCCCGAGGCAAAATAATTGCCCAGGCCTGATGAAGACTAAATCTATGAGTCTGTCTGCATAAAGAAAAATATTTTTTCAAAGTTAATTATTGGATATGGTGTAGCTCTGTTGATAGAGCGGCTGTGCCAGCAACTTGAGGAGTCCTGGTTCAATCCCCGCTTCAGTCATCCTCGTCACTGCCATTGTGTCTTGGAGCAAGACACTTTGCCCACCTGCTCATAGTTCCTCCCACAGTGGTTTAAATGTAGCTTAAAAGATGTAGATCAGGGGTGCCCACACTTTTTCTGCAGGCGAGCTACTTTTCAATTGACCAAGTCGAGGGGATCTACCTCATTCATATACCTGTATATCATTTATATTTATTTATTAATGAAAGAGACGTTTTTGTTATCATTAAACACATTTAACTTGTTAATACAAGCATGTTTAACACATATAGATTAATTAATTTCATGAAGAAAATAATATAAGTTGTTGTATTACCTGATTCGGATGACTTGCATTGATTGGAATCAGACAGTAGTGCTGATAACTTCCTCATTTTCAAATGGAGGAGAAAAAAAAGTCCTCCTTTCTGTCCAATACCACATGAAAGTGGTTGGTTTTTGGTGTCTTATTTGTCCAGCTTCCATACTCGTTTTATACACTTTACAAGAAATACATTGGTGGCAAACTCTGTAGCTAGCTAGCTTGTGCACGCTAGCTTTCTGAGACTCTTATTTTGTTAGCGCAGGCAGGATGAAGCAGGGCTTTTATTGTGAAGACAGTGTCTGTGCAGTCAGTCTTTAGAGTTTTGACGGCAGGTAGGGCGCGAGAGTCTGTTGAAATAAAAAGTGTTTCTCGCCCTCCTCGCTGTCATTTTTTCTTAATAATGATCTCGCAGCAGACAGCGTCATCTCACAAGACCCTCGGGTGCCGTGAGTGTCAATCAAGTGACGAGAGTGACGTCTTTGTGGACGCCGTCTGCTCCCCACGCTGTAAGTCTTTGCTGTCGTCCAGCATTCTGTTTTTGTTTACTTTGCAGCCAGTTCAGCTTTAGTTTCATTTTGCATAACCATCCCTAAGCTTCAATGGCTTTTCTTAGCGGCACTCGCCTTTTGTTTATTTTTGGTTTAAGCGTTAAGATACCTTTTTACCTGCACACTGCCTCCCGCTGTCGCCTGCATATTGTGATCACGACAAACATCTACAAAGCAATTAGCTACCTGCTGCCACCTACTGATATGGAAGAGTATTACACGGTTACGCTGCCGAGCTCTACACAGCGCAGACACTCAACAACGGCACATTTGCTGATTATAATTACTGGTTTGCAAAAAATGTTTTTAACCCAATTAGGGGAAATTACATCATCTCCCACGGCACACTAGTGGTTCGCTAAGGAGGAGGCTGACGAGAAGGAAATACATGACATGATCAATGGACATGAAAATACATATCCAGCCATGATTTTAACGGTAATTCCCTTACAAGAAATAACAGGAATAACTTCACCGGCAGTATCCAGTATGTATTTCACACTCATACTTACCAACCTTGAGACCTCCAAATTCGGGAGATGATATATATCTATATATATCTATATATATATATATATATATATATATATAGATATATATATATATATATATATATATATATATATATATATATATATATATATATATATATATATATATATATATATATATATATATATATATATATATATATATATATATATATATATATATATATATATATATAACATCGAAAGGAGCCAGATGAGGTGGTTCGGGAATCTGGTCAGGATGCCACCCGAACGCCTCCCTAGGGAGGTGTTCAGGGCACGTCCGACCGGTAGGAGGCCACGGGGAAGACCCAGGACACGTTGGGTAGACTATGGCTCCCGGCTGGCCTGGGAACGCCTCGGGATCCCTCTGGAAGAGCTGGACGAAGTGGCGGGGGAGAGGGAAGTCTGGGCTTCCCTGCTTAGGCTGCTGCCCCAGCGACCCGACCTCGGATAAGCGGAAGAAGATGGATGGATGGATGGATATACAAACCCCGTTTCCATATGAGTTGGGAAATTGTGTTAGATGTAAATATAAACGGAATACAATGATTTGCAAATCATTTTCAACCCATATTCAGTTGAATATGCTACAAAGACAACATATTTGATGTTCAAACCGATAAACTTTTTTTTTTTTTGCAAATAATCATTAACTTTAGAATTTGATGCCAGCAACACGTGACAAAGAAGTTGGGAAAGGTGGCAATAAATACGGATAAAGTTAAGGAATGCTCATCAAACACTTATTTGGAACATCCCACAGGTGAACAGGCAAATTGGGAACAGGTGGGTGCCATGATTGGGTATAAAAGTAGAGTCCAGGAAATGCTCAATTCCAGGAAATGCTCAGTCATTCACAAACAAGGATGGGGCGAGGGTCACCACTTTGTCAACAAATGCGTGAGCAAATTGTTGAACAGTTTAAAAAAAACCTTTCTCAACCAGTTATTGCAAGGAATTTAGGGATTTCACCATCTACGGTCCGTAATATCATCAAAGGGTTCAGGAGAATCTGGAGAAATCACTGCACGTAAGCAGCTAAGCCCGTGACATTCGATCCCTCAGGCTGTACTGCATCAACAAGCGACATCAATGTGTAAAGGATATCACCACATGGGCTCAGGAACACTTCAGAAACCCACTGTCAGTAACTACAGTTGGTCGCTACATCTGTAAGTGCAAGTTAAAACTTTCCTATGCAAGGCGAAAACCGTTTATCAACAACACCCAGAAACGCCGTCAGCTTCGCTGGGCCTGAGCTCATCTAAGATGGACTGATACAAAGTGGAAAAGTGTTCTGTGGTCTGACGAGTCCACATTTCAAATTGTTTTTGGAAACTGTGGACGTCGTGTCCTCTGGATCAAAGAGGAAAAGAACCATCCGGATTGTTATAGGCGCAAAGTTGAAAAGCCAGCATGTGTGATGGTATGGGGGTGTATTAGTGCCCAAGACATGGGTAACTTACACATCTGTGAAGGCGCCATTAATGCTGAAGGTACATATAGGTTTTGGAGCAACATATGTTGCCATCCAAGCTACGTTACCATGGACGCCCCTGCTTATTTCAGCAAGACAATGCCAAGCCACGTGTTACATCAACGTGGCTTCATAGTAAAAGAGTGCGGGTACTAGACTGGCCTGCCTGTAGTCTAGACCTGTCTCCCATTGAAAATGTGTGGCGCATTATGAAGCCTAAAATACCACAACGGAGACCCCGGACTGTTGAACAACTTAAGCTGTACATCAAGCAAGAATGGGAAAGAATTCCACCTGAGAAGCTTAAAAAATGTGTCTCCTCAGTTGCCATACGTTTACTGAGTGTTGTTAAAAGGAAAGGCCATGTAACACAGTGGTGAACATGCCCTTTCCCAACTACTTTGGCACGTGTTTCAGCCATGAAATTCTAAGTTAATTATTATTTGCAAAAAAAAATAAAGTTTATGAGTTTGAACATCAAATATCTTGTCTTTGTAGTGCATTCAATTGAATATGGGTTGAAAAGGATTTGCAAATCATTGTATTCCGTTTATATTTACATCGAACACAATTTCCCAACTCCTATGGATATATAAATGATCCGTTCATGAATGAGTACATCCGTTCGGCCACAGTGTTCAATGGAGAAGTCTGATCTACAAAATTTGCAGGCAGCATACCCCTTCCCCTTCGAGCTGTCCTCGATGAACTGAAATTATTTTTTCCAATCATTTTGGAACTTGCAAGCGTACTTCTTCTTCTTACTCGTCGTCGCCATGTCTCTTCTTCGTTCTTCTGCTTCGTCTCTGTTATGTTTTTGGACATTACTACTTGCCGTAGTTTTGAAGCAATGCATGATGGGAATCCAGATGTTGTGTGTCAGTGTATTAATGTGCCGGCTGGAATAAACACACGCTGAGAAATAGCCCCGTGCCAGCCTACTTTATGGGTTATAGATAAACCTATGGATAACGGAGACATATATAATAGTCTCCTTTTCAGGTGAGGGAGGACGCCTTTAAGGCACTGCCCCCAATATTGTTGTCCGGGTGGAAATCGGGAGAAATTCTGGATAATGGTTGCCTCCCGGGAGATCTTCAGGAGGGGCACTGAAATTCGGGAGTCTCCCGGGAAAGTCGGGAGGGTTGGCAGGTATGGTCACACTGGTTGATAGTATCTGCTAAAAAGTTGCTGAATCGATTTCCACGCACTGAATCGTCTCGGATCGTTGCGCTCTAAAAAAAAATTGATATCGTCCCTGGATCATATCGGCAACCACGAAATCTGAATCGAATCGTTACACCCCTTCCCACTCTATGGCTCACCTCGGCCGTGCCCTCGAAGGGATTGTACAGATCCAGTGTGGCATATTCGGTGTTGCTGCTGTGTTGGGTCACTGCTGGGTCCTGGGGACATAAAAACTTGATACAATTAGCACAACATTAGCATGAGGTGGCATTCGCCTGCATAAAAATAGGCGCTACAAGTGGGCGACACACGGAAGATGTCACATGAGCGGCAACACGTCAGCCAACACTGTCCCAGTATTTCCTATTAATGACAACTATTGGCTAATTCGAGCGTTTTTCTCGCTATATATATCGTCACTCACCTGGAAAGGGTTCTGGTCTTCCATGGGGTCGGGAAAGCTGGTGTATTTAGACATGATGACGTCAAGTGTCACCAGCTCTGGCTGCTGATGGGAATTTCACAGAACGGAGGGGAATAAAAGATCGTGAAAAAGGACACAAGCAGGCCGAACAGCTAACAGGCCATTCACGCGGGCATTCTTCTCGAAGCGGAACGACGGTTGAACGCGGCTTCGCCCCAACGAACCCACACTAGCAAAAGGCTTTAAATATGTTTCCTCACAGCAGACAGCCGAGTGTGTCCGTTGTGCCTTTTCCCCCCCACTGGAGAACTGATGATACAGGAAGTAATGAGCCAATGGCATGATCACGTGACATTCGCAGTGAAAAACCACGGGACAACTCAAGGGGGCGTGGTCACGTTTCCCAGCGGGTTTTTTTTTGTCTTTCTCAATGTGGTGAAAATATTATTTTCAATTAAACATTCTTAGTATCGATTTGTTTGATCATGTATACAATCACTCACTATAATTGTATTATTATTATTATTATTATTGTTATCCATCCATCTATTTTTCCACCTCTTGTCCCTCTATAATTATTAATAATTATAATAATAATAGAGGGACAAGAGGTGGAAAATAGATGGATGGATGGATAACAATAATAATAATAATAATACATTGATGGATGGATAACAATAATAATAATAATAATAATACAAACAAATCGATACTATAAATGTTTGATTGAAAATAATATTTTCACCACATTGAGATTGTTATCCATCCATCCATCTATTTTCCACCTCTTGTCCCTCTATTATTATTATTATCATTAATAATTATAGAGGGACAAGAGGTGGAAAAATAGATGGTTGGATGGATAACAATAATAATAATTAGCAAACAAATCGATACTAAAAATGTTTAATTGAAAATAATATTTTCACCACATTGATAAATAGAAGAAAAAAAACTAGTATTATTATTATTATTAATAATAATACTATTACAATTGTTCGGTAAATGCAACCGTTTAGGATTAAAAACAGACCTTTTGAACACAATGAGGATGCTCTTCCACTAGATGTCAGTCTTGAGCCTTCATATTGTAATAATCCAGGACTGTAGGCTCAGACGACTTCTTTGTTTGTTTTTATTTTATTTTATTTTTTTATTTTATTTAAAAAAAAAAAATTGAATCTTATAAACCTTTATTTATAAATTGCAACATTTACAAACAATTGAGAAATAATAATAATCAAAATAAGTACAAAACAGCGCCAGGGGGTTGTAAACTCAATAAAGTAACTAAAATAGAATGCAATATATATATATATATATATATATATATATATATATATATATATATATATATATATATATATATATATATATATATATATATATATATATATATAACAAAGTGCAAAGCCATAGGCAAACACAAGTTCAGTAAATAATTTAAATTTGGAACACAGCATAATCGTTTTCACAGCTTTTTGGTTGTTAGAGGTAGAGAGTGTTTTAACGTAGAGTTCTAATTCTTTTTTTAAAGGCACAAAAAACAGGTATGGTATTGAGAAACTTACATTTATGAATATAAAACTTAGCCAATAGTTGCAACGGTAAAATTCCTTTTCAAATTATTTTTAATTTGTCTTGTCTTTATTGTTCAAGACTCTAATGCAGGGGTCCCCAAATTTTTTGACTCGGGGCAGCATTGGGTCAAAACAATTTGGCCCAATATGTATATATATATATATATATATATATATATATATATATATATATATATATATATATATATATATATATATATATATATATATATATATATATATATATATATATATATATATATATATATATATATATATATATATATATATATATATATATATATAATATATGTATATATATATATATATATATATATATATATATATATATATATATATATATATATATATATATATATATATATACATATATATATATATATATATATATATATAATATAATATATATATGTATGTATATCTAATATATATATATATATATATATATATATATATATATATATATATATATATATATATATATATATATATATATATATATATATATATATATATATATATATATATATATATATATATATACATACATACACTACCGTTCAAAAGTTTGGGGTCACATTGAAATGTCCTTATTTTTGAAGGAAAAGCACTGTACTTTTCAATGAAGATAACTTTAAACTAGTCTTAACTTTAAAGAAATACACTCTATACATTGCTAATGTGGTAAATGACTATTCTAGCTGCAAATGTCTGGTTTTTGGTGCAATATCTACATAGGTGTATAGAGGCCCATTTCCAGCAACTATCACTCCAGTGTTCTAATGGTACAATGTGTTTGCTCATTGGCTCAGAAGGCTAATTGATGATTAGAAAACCCTTGTGCAATCATGTTCACACATCTGAAAACAGTTTAGCTCGTTACAGAAGCTACAAAACTGACCTTCCTTTGAGCAATTTGAGTTTCTGGAGCATCACATTTGTGGGGTCAATTAAACGCTCAAAATGGCCAGAAAAAGAGAACTTTCATCTGAAACTCGACAGTCTATTCTTGTTTTTAGAAATGAAGGCTATTCCACAAAATTGTTTGGGTGACCCCGAATTTTTGAACGGTAGTGTATATAGCGCACTTTCCGCGCGCGCGGTGATGTCAAGTTATCAATGAGAAAATGCATTTTTAAACAATATGATTTGCCTGAGCGGCTAGGAGACACCGTGAGTAGCAAGCGGTACAAAGTGGATAAGAAAAGACAGGATTCTTTTTTTTATTTATTTATTTTTTTAATCTTTTTTTTATACTTGGGACTTCCCGCGGGCCTGAGTTTGGACGCTGGCGGGCCGGATCAGGCCCGCGGGCCGTAGTTTGTCTCCCTCTTTTCCCGGCAATACTCGAACCCCTTACTTCCTATCAACAACGTCACATCTCTATCTCTCCCCGGAAGTTCCGCCCCCCAGCCAAAGTCATTGGCTAACACCCCGTAGCCAGCCGCTACAATATGTTATATTTTCCATTACATAAGCACTTTTTTTTTTATATAGCTCATTCCATCCATCGATTTTCTACCACGCTTGTCCCTTTCGGGGCCTATCTCAGCTGCATTCGGGCGGAAGGCGGGGTACACCCTGGACAAGTCACCACCTCATCACAGGGCCAACACAGATAGACAGACAACATTCACACTCACATTCACACGTTCTATTTGATTAATAAATATTACATGTTTATTACAAAACCCAAAACCAGTGAACTTGGCACGTTGTGTAATTCGTAAATAAAAACAGAATACAATGATTTGCAAATCCTTTTCAACTTATATTCAATTGAATAGACTGCAAAGAAAATATATTTAATGTTCGAACTCCATCCATTCATTTTCTACTTAATTTTTTTTTGCAAATAATCATAAACTTAGAATTTAATGGCAGCAACACATTGCAAAAAAGTTGGCACAGGGGCATTTTTACCACTGTGTTACATGGCCTTTCCTTTTAACAACACTCAGTAAACGTTTGGGAACTGAGGAGACCAATTTTTGAAGCTTTTCAGGTGGAATCCTTTCCTATTCTGGCTTGATGTACAGCTTGAGTAGTGGTATTTTAGGCTTCATAATGCACCAAACATTTTTAATGGGAAACAGGTCTGGACTACAGGCAGGCCAGTCTAGTACCCGCACTTTTTTACCATGAAGCCACGCTGTTGTAACACGTGACTTGGCATTGTGTTGCTGAAATAATCAGGGGCGTCCATGATAACGCTTGGATGGCAACATATGTTGCTCCAAAACCTATATATACCTTTTAGCATCAATGGTGCCTTCACAGATGTGTAAGTTACCCACACCTTGGGCAATAATACACTCCCATTCCATCACAGATGGTGGCTTTTGAAATTTGCGCATATAACAGTCCGGATGGTTCTTTTCCTCTTTGGCTTTGACGTCCACAGTTTCCAAAAACAATTTGAAATGTGGACTCGTCAGACCACAGAACACTTTTCCACTTAGCCGTTTCTCGGGCCCAGCGAAGCAGGCAGCGTTTCTGGGTGTTGTTGATAAATGGCTTTCGCTTTGCATAGTAGAGTTTTTACTTGCCTGTTCACCTGTGGGATGTTCCAAATAAGTGAGCATTATTCAACTTTCTCAGTTTTTTTCGCCACTTGTGCCAGCTTTTTTGAAACATGTTGCAGACATCAAATTCCAAATGAGCTAACATTTGCAAAAAATAAAGTTTTCCAGTTTGAATGTTAAATATATTGTCTTTGCAGTGTATTCAATTGAATACAGGTTGAAAAGGATTTGCGAATCATTGTATTCTGTTTTTATTTACGATTTACACAACGTGCCAACTTCACTAGTTTTGAGTTTTGTATTTTTTAACACGTTTTCCTACTTGTCTTTGCTTCATGACTGCATAAGTTATCTAGCCATTGCTAGACTTTCACTATTCTTTTGTCTTTAATTAGAAAATGGTGGTACAGGGACTGGAAAACTTTAAATGACAACATGTAAACAAACAATGTATTGTGTTTACATGTAAAATTTACAGTGACCATGAATTATCAGGAATAGATCAGGTGAAGAGGTAGGATTAAATAAGCTCTGTTTCTTCCTATTCCTTTTCAAACATGTTGAATTGTGTTTATGTAATCATGGGATGTTTCTGTCAGAAACAAACAAACCATGCCAAACACCTCAATGCACTTTTATCAGAAGAAAATCACGTAAAAAGGTAATTATCGTATGCACCTGTGACCGAAATGTATCATAATGGTTCTCCAACTTTCTTTATGAGCTTATTTTTTCAAGCTTTTATTATTTACAAAGTATATCTCCACCCAAACGGTGCAGTCATTTTTACTTTGTCATTCAATGGAGGCATAATGTATCAATTAAGCAGATGGAGCAAATGTGTTTTGACTCCCCCGGTGAAAAATACAACAAGTTCTTTGTGTTCTAAAAGGAGCGATAGTTTTTGAAAGATGCCAAGCCTGTAAGGAGAAACCAAAGTGTACTGCTTTTATTCTTCTCATATTTTTTCTGCACACACATTCACTTTATTAGGTATGCCCTCACAGTCTAATTACGTACAATACAATAATGCAGTGTTTCTACTCAGAGGGAATTTTGTAGTTTTTCCAGTATCAGATAGGTATTGTTCTAGAATATCTACACTGCTGTAATTGTACAATTTGGCTGTAAAACTCAGCTGTTTAAAAAAAAAAAAGGTTAGATGTTTTACTTAGCTACATACAGTCGTGATCAAAAGTTTACATACACTTGTAAAGAACATAATGTCATGGCTGTCTTGAGTTTCCAATAATTTCTACAACTCTTATTTTTTTGTGATAGAGTGATTGGAGCACATACTTGTTAGTCACAAAAAACATTCATGAAGTTTGGTTCTTTTATGAATTTATTATGGGTCTACTGAAAATGTGACCAAATCTGCTGGGACGAAAGTATACATACAGCAATGTTAATATTTGGATACATGTCCCTTGGCAAGTTTTACTGCAATACGGCGCTTTTGGTAGCCATCCACAAGCTTCTGGCAAGCTTCTGGTTGAATTTCTGACCACTCCTCTTGACAAAATTGGTGAAGTTCAGCTAAATTTGTTAGTTTTCTGACATGGGCTTGTTTCTTCAGCATTGTCGGCCATTCTAAAACCTTAATTCTAGCCTGATTTAGCCGTTCCTTTACCACTTTTGATGTGTCTTTGGTGTCATTGTCCTGTTGGAACACCCAACTGCGCCCAAGACCCAACATCCGGGCTGATGATTTTAGGTTGTCCTGAAGAATTTGGAGGTAATCCTCCTTTTTCATTGTCCCATTTAAAGCACCAGTTCTATTGGCAGCAAAACAGGCCCAGAGCATAATGCTACCACCACCATGCTTGACGGTAGGAATGGCGTTTCTGGGAATCAAGGCCTCAACTTTTGTCTTCCAAACATATTGCTGGGTATTGTGGCTCAGCTCAATTTTTGTTTCATCTGACCACAGAACTTTCCTCCAGATGGTCTTATCTTTGTTCATCTGATGTCAGATGAAACAAAAATTGAGCTGTTTGGCCACAATACATACTTTTTGACGACGTCAAATCAATGTTGGTCTCAGTCTCTGTTGTAATTCATCCCAAAGGTGTTCTATCGGGTTCAGGTCAGGACTCTGTGCAGGCCAGTCAAGTTCATCCACACCAGACTCTGTCATCCATGTCGTTATGGACCTTGCTTTTTGCACTAGTGCACAGTCATGTTGGAAGAGGAAGGGGCCCGCTCCAAACTGTTCCCACAAGGTTGGGAGCATGGAATTGTCCTATGTTTGTAGAAACATGCCTAAGTGCTTGATTTTATACACCTGTGGCCGGGGCAAGTGATTAGGACACCTGATTCTGATCATTTGGATGGGTGGCCAAATACTTTTGGCAATAAAGTGTATCAAAAGGCAGATCGGCATAGTATCTGTAGAATTGGGCTCAATGCACTGGACTGTTGTGATGAAGAGGAAGCTGGGCCCAAACATGCCCAAGCAGGAAGAGGCCCTGGGGTAGACCTGGGACACCCTGGTGGAACTGGAGAAGGTGGCCAGGGTCCAGGAAACCTGAGCCTCCCTACTGAGTACGGCCTCAGCCTCCCGGATAGTCAGAAGAAAATGGATGGATGGATGAACATACCTAGTTGATTTTCTTAAGTAGGTTTCAGTTCAGATGAATCGAAGCACAGATCTTCTAAAAGGTAATTCCAGAATCATTGTTGACCCTTTGTAGACTTTTTCAAGCAAGCAGTCCGCAAACAATTTAAAAAGACGACCCACCTTGCATTTTTAAGCTGCCATGGACCATTGAACTGGTGTGCTCCGCTCACGAAATATCACCAGTCAAGACGGTGAAGAAGCACTGGTAGGCATGATGGATTTATTCAATATATTGAGTGTGCACAACAATGCAAGCGCATAACACCCCTGCAAGTTGTACACCAGGGTTTTTCAACCACTTTTCAACCGTCTGGTGTACCGTGGGAAATTACGCAACTTCACCTAATTGGTCCAAAAAATATTTTTTTGCAAGTCAATAATTACAATCTGTAAATAATGTGCCGTTGCTTAGTGTCTGTGCTGTGTAAAACTCGGAAGGGTAACCACGTAATACTTCATGTCAGTAGGCGGCAGCAGGTAGTTAATTGCTTTGTAAAAGTCGGAATGTGTCGAGTGAGACGAGGATGGTTTGTTGTGATCCCAATATGCAGACCACAGCGGGAGGCAGCGTGCAGGTAAAAAGGTATGTAAGGCTTAAACCAAAAATGAACAAAAGGGAAAGGGAAAGGAAAATAACTTTAATGTCCTTTGTGTTCTTTGATGTTTCCCTCTAACACACATGTAAGAGGGATGTGTGCTATGGCTATGAGTTGTTTTTTCCCTTGGCCTCAGTCTGGACCCCCTCTCCAGGGGCCCAGGCTTAGACCGATTTTTTTTTTCTCACCCTCACCCCCCCATTGTTTACCTGTATCTCACCTTTTTTGTAAGGGGCGCCAGAAGTTGGCAGACCCGTCAGCGATCCTGTTCTGTCTCCCTGTAATGTTTGTCTGATCTTGAATGGGATTGTGCTGAAAATCTTAATTTCCCCTCAGGGATTAATAAAGTATTTCTGATTCTGATTCTGATTCTGAAAAGGCGATGGCTATACAAAACAAAAGTAAAACTGAACTGGCTACAAAGTAAACAGAAACAAAATGCTGGACGACAGCAAAAACTTACGGCGTCCACAAAGTACATCCGTACATGACATGACAATCAACAATGTCCACACAAATAAGGATAGCAACAACTTAAATAGCCTTGCTTGCTAACACAAAGCAGGTGCGCGGAATAACGCTCAAAGGAAGACATGAAACTGCTACAGGAAAACACCAACAAAACAGGAAGGGCCACCAAAATAACAGCGCAAGACAAGAACTAAAGCACTACACACAGGAAAACACCAACAAACTCAAAATAGGGCACGACAACCTGGTGGAGTTTAATTTTTCAACGTTTTCTGCTGGTGGTGTGTTTCCATATTTTTTTTATGAAAAAAATATGCCTTGCCTCAAAAAAGGTTGAAAAACACTGATATACACAATGTCAATGTACACTGCTTGGGTTAAAACTTTGCCTCAACCCCATCAACAAACTAAGTAGAACAGAGATTGTGTTCTTCTGGAAGAATGAACATTTCCCACGGACACACTCTGAGTTTAAGTCTCGTTAAAAAGTGGAAATCACGAGAGCTGCAAAATCGGCCAACTTTAAATTGTCTTTGATTTTCATTTCCTGAAACAATAATAATATTAATAATACCGGTAATAATGAATAATTTGTAACGTGCATTTGTAACGCACTTTACATTTGTTAAAATCTCAAAGTGCTACAAAGTATATAAAAAAATTAAATAAAATAAAAAATAAAATAGAAAGTACGAATAAATGATAGAAAATTAAATAGAAATAAAAAAATGAAAAACACTAGATAAACACTAGATACAACATAGAAAACATAGATAAAATACAAATAAAAACATGAAAGAACTGGATAAAACAGATAGGCAAGCAGTGCATTTAAAAACAAGAAGGCAGAGAAATTAGATAAAAGCTGTGCTAAAAAGGTGGGTTTTTAGTCCCTTCTTAAAATGTTCGACCGACTGTGGTGCTCTAAGATGGTCTGGGAGAGCGTTCCAGAGTTCGGGTGCATAATGGCCTGGTGTCCCACTACCTAAGTCCAATTAGTGCTCAATGCTGCCATTGAGTTTGGTAGAGGATCCATAATGTGTTCTTTTTAGCTTCATTTCATGCACTTCTATGGCCCTTTGTGCTTACATCGGTTTGTTAGCTGACTCTTGCAACGTTCCTTAAACGAACCATGATTGGTTGTATCAAAAGTTGAACCTGAGCCCCTCCTGGCCTTGAAACGACAGCATTCCAAAGCTCGTGCTACACCGCCAGGCCCCATTACATCACTGCAGAAGGAATGAATTGGCACACTTCCCTAACAAGGAGGGACGGAGTGGTTTCGATTCCTCCCCCCGAGAGGAGCGACCTAAAGTCAAAGGTGTCATTTAGACTGGCTCAACATGTCAATGCCAATTTTTCTTACCGTACAAACGCAGGATAACTTTTCATCCACCCTGGAGTGCAGTAAAACAAAATCGGGTTTTTTCCTCACACAGCAATGTAGGTTTTAGTGTGGCCATTGAAAAAAAACATTAACTTGTAAGACATAAAATGTATCATAAATTGTAAAGCCATAGTCTAAACACACAGCACGCTCACTGACAAAAGCTATATATATATATATATATATATATATATATATATATATATACACACAGTACAGGCCAAAAGTTTGGACACACCTTCTCATTCAATGTGTTTTCTTTATTTTCATGACTGTTTACATTGTAGATTGTCACTGAGAGCATCAAAACTATGAATGAACACATGTGGAGTTATGTACTGAACAAAAAAAGGTAACATAACTGAAAACATATTTTATATTCTAGATTCTTCAAAATAGCCACCCTTTGCTCTGATTACTGTTTTGCACACTCTTGGCATTCTCTCGATGAGCTTCAAGAGTCACCTGAAAGGGGTTTCACTTCACAGGTGTCATAGTTTTGATGCCTTCAGTGACAATCTACAATGTAAATAGTCATGAAAATAAAGAAAATGCATTGAAATGAGAACGTGTCCAAACTTTCAGCCTGTACTGTATGTAACATCTGTTTTAGCAATTAAAAAAAAAATTAAATGAAAATTGCTCCCATACTTGACTTTTCAGTATGCGGCCCTTGGTGGAAAACATTTAGACACCATTAATCTAAAATATTAGAAGCTCTCAAGATATACATGAAATATACTTGTCAATAGTCATCATGGTCTATACCAGGCCTGGGCAATTATTTTGACTCGGGGGCCACATTTAGAGAAAAAAATGTGTCTGGGGGCCGGTATATCTATTTTTATGAACACTAGTACAAAACCTCACAATAATGTCTGATTGAATGCTAAAAACGTTATGACAGACCGCCTTAAAAAAACGTAATGGAATTTTACATTCTTCTATGAAGGATAAAACACTGAATATTGACAAAATATGAACGTCACACCGCCTTTCGATCGACACATTTTACAATCAAGTGAAACGCAACAAAAACACAACAAACAGTGAAATATGAACGCGAAGGGAGCAAAATAAACCCACCTGCAATTTGATATATCTGATATATCACTAAGCTTTAGAACTTTGTTGTGAAAATCTCCTTCCGCGTCTGTGGAAACGCTTCCTGCCCAACACTGCTTGGTGCCTCGTCTGAGCTGCTGTGATGTAGATTACCATAGTAGCTAATTAGATGACCGTAGTAACTAATTATAGTAACTAATTAGATGACCATAGTAACTAATTAGATGACCATAGTAACTAATTAGATGACCATAGTAACTAATTAGATTATCATAGTAACTAGTATATAATGCAAAAGCGCAGATTCCAAGCATTGAAAGACTTAGTATAGTTCAAGACTCACGGTCATTAGAAAACATGAGTGCACATCATAATGGCAGCTACACTTTACATCTTAAACATCTAAAAAAAATATTTGGGAATGTCCGGCGGGCCAGATTGAAAAGCTTAACGGGCTGCATGTGGCCCCCGGGCCTTAATTTGCCCAGGTTTGGTCTATACCAGGGGTCGGCAACTCAAAATGTTGAAAGAGCCATATTGGGACCAAAAATACAAAAACAAATCTGTCTGGAGCCGCAAAAAATTAAAAGCCATATTACATACAGATTGTGTGTCTCACTGTGTCATGAGATGTCAATTGAATTAAGAGGACTTAAAAGAAACTAAATGAGCTCAAATATAGCTACAAATGAGGCATAATGAGGCAATATGTACATATAGATAGCCTAAATAGCATGTTAGCATCGATTAGCTTGCAGTCTTTCAGTGACCAAATATGTCTGATTAGCACTCCACACAAGTCAATAACATCAACAAAACTCACCTTTGTGCATTCACGCACAACGTTAAAAGTTTGGTGGACAAAATGAGACAGAAAAAGAAGTGGGATAAGACACGTCCTAGAAAGTCGGAGAAAGCTATACATGTAAACAAGCTAAGGTGAGTTCAAGGACCGCCAAAATTAGTAGGACAAAACGGCGCTTGCCAAATACTCGAATCAGTGAAGCATGTTTAATATAAACAGTGTGATTTATAACAATTAGGGAGGTTTGTGTCATGTTTGTCCTCCTACAGAAACCATATTAGAACAAAAAATATATATTTTTCCGCTCATCTTTTTCCATTTTTCATACATTTTTGAAAAAGCTCCAGAGAGCCACTAGGGCGGCGCTAAAGAGCCGCATGCGGCTCTAGAGCCGCGGGTTGCCGACCCCTGGTCTATACTTACATAAAAATGTAAGAAAAAAAGAGAAAAAGAATCAGCCTGTAACGAGAAAAAGCTGAAATGTTTTAATGATTAATGATAATATGCTTAGTCACCTATAATACAAAGCTGACACAATATCCGTTTTTAGCATATTTTTTTAAATTAAAAAAAATATCCATATGGCCCCTGCATACTTTCACTTTTCAGTATGCGGCCCTTGGTGGAAAAAGTTTGGACCTTCAACTAAAGTATCAAAAGTATCAATATTTGGTTTTGAGGATCGACATTACAGCATAAAGATCTGGTATCGGCGGTATCAATATTTCAGTATCGATCTGCACATCCCTATTTAGAAGCTTGATTAAGGCACTGGGTCATGCTGAAACACAAAAAGTGGGTCTGGAGAAACATTCCGGGATGTAAATGAGCACAAAATGGGAAATTGAGCTACATCCACAAAGACCTATGGCAGCAGTATTCTTCTCAGTACACCACTGGCATTGAAACAGGAGTTCAAAACATTCATCACTCCCATTAAATCGTACCAATTGGTTTTGTCACTGAATTCTTGAACTCCTGATTGACTAATTTAATTCATTAAATGTACGTCACAAACCCATATAGGGAAATACTATTCAAATTGGCGCTTTTTTGCAGATTGCACCAAAACTTGCAAGCGGACTTCATCCAAAGAGCAAGTAAGGATGACTAACGCATGAAGCACAAAAGGGAAAATATTGTATGACAGCCTTTGTACTTTGTCATTCTCTTTCATAGACTCTGGTGCAGACGACGTCGCCTGCTGTCATCGTCTGGGGGGGAAAAGAGAAGAGGAAAGAGTTCAACCAAAGTCCAACTTTCAGCTTTTGAAAGTGTCGCAATAACTTACCAGTACCAGTTCTCCATCACCGGTCACCTCCCGGGTCCATGCGGTTTTTGGTCCCTCACCTTTCTGTAACGTCTGCACACAGCTGATCTTATTCTCTGATTCCCAAGTTGGAAAGCTCTGCACAAAAGACGGAAATGAGGAAAGTTCTTTAGGTTTCTTTGTAACATCAAGTGTTGCATTGCAGTCTACAGCAATTTTTAACATTCCTGTCAGAGGCAACTGTACATCTGGGATGTCCAAAGTCCAGCGCGGGGGCTCCTTGGTGGTTTGATGCTCATTTCTTGCTGGCTGTCCAGAGTCGGGACCCAGGGTGGACACCGATCGGTTGGGGACATCTCTGCGCTGCTGACCTGTCTCCGCTCGGGATGGTTTCCTGCTGGCCCCACTATGGACTGGACTCTCACTATTATGTTAGATCCACTATGGACTGGACTTTCACAATATTATGCTAGATCCACTCGACGTCCATTGCATCGGTCGCCCTAGGGGGGGTCCCCCACATCTGCGGTCCTCTCCAAGGTTTCTCATCGTCATCCCACTGGGTTGAGTTTTTCCTTGCCCTTATGTGGGATCTGAGCCGAAGATGTCGTTGTGGCTTGTGCAGCCCTTTGAGACACTTGTGATTTAGGGCTATATAAATAAACATTGATTGATTGATTGATCATTTTTATTGGCCTGCGGCTCATTCTAAAAATGCATCCTTTAGCTATAGCCCTTTATACAGTATATATTATCTGTACTGTAAAGGTCAAATTTGAATGACAATAAAAGGAAGTCTAAGTCTAAGTCTATAAGTGCATGAAAGTGTGACGTAGTAAACGCAATGCATTGTGGGTCTTGCGGGCCTCTTAATGGCTAAATCACCCGACTGAATACAAGACTCGTTGTTAAAGTTGTGTTCTTTTCTTAAAGAAGTTCAAAACATGGCGCAAACGTGCAGATTCATTGACTGGCACAATTGTTGTCATGATTTTTGATTGATTGATTGAAACTTGTATTAGTAGGTTGCGCAGTACAGTACATATTCCGTACAATTGACCACTAAATGGTAACACCCGAATAAGTTTTTCAACTTGTTTAAGTCGGGGTCCACGTTAATCAATTCATGGTACAAATGTGGTGACTTCAGTGAGAGAGGTTTGGTGAGATTTGTCACATTTCCAAAGCCGAAGAACTCGGCTGGACAGCAGCTGTGAGACGATCAAACATCACTTTTAACGCCATCACCTGGTTGGTACTGTTCTGTTCACTGCATTTTCAAGGTAAGTTTGAATCAAAGCATGTTTTATTCTGTTTCACATGTAGCACTTAGTAGGCTTTTAGCGTTAGCCAAGCTAGCCGTGGGGCACAAACAACGTACAGTATTTTGGAAAAAAGCATGTTGACTGTTTACTTTTAGTCATTTGTAAGTATTATGGCGCTCAAAAATCTATCAAAATGTTTTAGTACGACTTTGGTAAGCTATGAAGCCGCACCGCTTGATGGATTGTACTGTGCTTCAACATACGAGTATTATTATGGTGTGTGTATAAGGTAAGACATTATCTGGCGTTTTGTTTCGCAACATTATGCAAAAGTAACTTTTCTTACCTTCTGGTACCTGCTGATCTGTATTGGGGATCTGCATAAGTCCTGAAAAATTGCACGCGTCTGCCTTTGTAGTCGATAAGCTTCTTCTTTTTCTCTATCTTCTTGTTATGGGACATTCATCCTCCGCTGTTGCCATTTCTAATATAAAGTAGTGTAAAGTTCTTACTTATATCTGTCAGTAAACCCGCCATGAAAGCGCTAAAACATACCGGTGTAGTGAGTTTACATTATTCACCCAAGGAACTTTAGTTGTTAGAGAGTTCCGGTCAGACGGTTTTTCATGGGACACATTTCCGGCGTTGTTGTTGCACTAGTGAGCCACGGATGAGGAGATGCTGCTTCGTTATTGATTTAAGTAAAGTCTGAATGTCATTAAAACAGTTAGCTCCATCTTTTGACACTTCTTCCACTCCCGTCTTTGCACGCTACACCGCTACAACAAAGATGACGGGGAGAAGACGCTGCCAAAGGTGAGCCACGTAAATAAGAGCACCCACAAAACGGCGCATCCTGAAGCGACTGTCAGAAAGCGGCTTGAAGATGATCTGTAAAACGTAACCTACGCAACATTTTAAAGTTAAAGTTAAAATACCAATACTAAGTGTGGCGAAATTATTCTCTGCATTTGACCCATCACCCTTGATCACCCACGGGAAGTAAGGGGAGCAGTGGGCAGCAGCAGTGGCCGCGCCCGGGAATCATTTTTGGTGATTTAATCCCCAATTCCAACCCTTGATGCTGAGTGCCAAGCAGGGAGGTAATGGGTTTTGACCAAAGAACCACCATTACATGTTATGTAGACCACATGGAAGTGTTTTCCATTTAGGAAAATACAATAATAATATGACTCCTTTAATGCGCCTTATAATCCGGTGTGCCTTATATATGAAAAAAGATCGAAAATAGACCATTCATCGGCAATGCGCTTTATAATCCGGTGCGCCCTATGGTCCGGCAAATACGGTATACAAGTTTGGCTTCGACAATTGCGGAAGCTTACTGAAATCTCTTGTCCGTTGGACGCAATCATGTGGACCAATTTCACCAATTTGGCTTATTTTTCCGAGGTAGCGTGCCTTCGGAATAGCATTTGGACTAGAGTACAGTTTTTCTCAGTACAATCCCTTGATCTTTTTCATTTTGTACGATCCATTGTTGCTCTCTCACGCAAACCTATACAGGTATATACCTTTCAGCATTAATGGTGAATGGTGCCTTCACAGATGCGTATGTTATCCATGCCTTGGGCACTAATACACCCCCTTACCATCACAGATGCTGGCTTTTCAACTTTGCGCCTAAAACAATCCGGATGGTTTCTTTCCTCTTTGTTCCGTAGGACACAACGTCCACAGTTTCCAAAAACTATTTGAAATGTGGACTCGTCAGACCAAAGAACACTTTTACACTTTGCGTCAGTCCATCTTAGATGAGCTCGGGCCCAGCGAAGCCGGCGGCGTTTCTGGGTGTTGTTGATAAATGGCTTTCGCTTTGCGTAGTAGAGTTTTAACTTGCACTTACAGATGTAGCGACCAACTGTAGTTACTGACAGTGGGTTTCTGAAGTGTTCCTGAGCCCATGTGGTGATATCCTTTACACACTGATGTCGGTTTTTGATGCAGTACCGCCTGAGGGATCCAAGGTCACAGGCAATCAATGTTACGTGCAGTGATTTCTCCAGATTCTCTAAACCTTTTGATGATATCACAGACCTTAGATGGTGAAATCCCCAAATTCCTTGCAATAACTCGTTGAGAAATGTTGTTCTTAAACTGTTGGACAATTTGCTCACGCATTTGTTCACAAAGTGGTGACCCTCGCTCCATCCTTGTTTGTGAATGAATGAGCATTTCATGGAAGCTGCTTTTATACCCAATCATGGCACCCACCTGTTCCCAATTAGCCTGTTCACCTGTGGGATGTTCCAAATAAGTGTTTGATGAGCATTCCTCAACTTTCTCAGTCATTTTTGCCACTTGTGCCAGCTTTTTTGAAACATGTTGCGGGCATCAAATTCCAAATGAGCTAATATTTGCAAAAAATAACAACGTTTACCAGTTCGAACGTTAAGTATCTTGTCTTTGCAGTCTATTCATTTGAATATAGGTTGAAAAGGATTAGCAAATCATTGTATTCTGTTTTTATTTACCATTTACACAACGTGCCAACTTCACTGGTTTTGGGGTTTGCACTATAACACAGTCCCACTAAAATGACTTCCATATGTTTTTTTTCTTTTCTCTGTCAATGCTGGCTTTGCTGTCTGGCCTTTCACACTCTGGTATGCGTTCGACTCTGATGCTGAATGTTAAATACCATGCAGGGGCGTCCATCCACGGTGGTCTCATTGAAAGACTGACCCACAGTGAAGGAGACGTGGGTGGTGCGGACGCTGGTGGACGTTTTGATGGACAGACTCTCTTCCTGCTGGGTGATTTCCACTGCGGGACTGGATGCCGCCGCCACAGCAATTTTCCTCACAAACACGTTCACACCTGCGTACAAAGGAACGAAGAAGTGAAGTCTAATAAGCAGCTTTTGCATCGGCTCCTAGATTTTCTCATCTCGATCCCCTTTTTTGCAGCTTGTGATTTTGGCTAACACAATGCATGTGACCGCCAATCTGCTTCAGGACAAATGATCCATTTCAATACCTATTCATCAGTGATGTGCGATACCACTGATTTTCTTTCCGATACCAAGTAAAATTCAGGCTGGTATCGGCGATACCGATCCGTACTTTGTGCAAATATACCTGATAAATCTGCTGAAGTTTAAAATGTTGTGCAAATTTAAAGGCCTACTGAAATGAATTTTTTTTATTTAAACGGGGATAGCAGATCTATTCTATGTGTCATACTTGATCATTTCGCGATATTGCCATATTTTTGCTGAAAGGATTTAGTATAGAACAACGACGATAAAGATTGCAACTTTTGGTATCTGATAAAAAAAAAGGCTTGCACCTACCGGAAGTAGCGTGACGTAGTCAGTTGAACATATACGCAAAGTTCCCTATTGTTTACAATGATGGCCGCATGAAGTGAGAGAGATTCGGACCGAGAAAGCGACAATTTCCCCATTAATTTGAGCGAGGATAAAAGATTTGTGGATGAGTAAAGTGCAAGTGAAGGACTAGTGGGGAGTTGAAGCTATTCAGATAGGGAAGATGCTGTGAGAGCCGGGGGTGACCTGATATTCAGCTGGGAATGACTACAACAGTAAATAAACACAAGACATATATATACTCTATTAGCCACAACACAACCAGGCTTATATTTAATATGCCACAAATTAATCCTGCATAAAAACACCTGCGTGTTTGTTACGCTAGCTCCTAGCTCCTCTGCTAGCTCCTAGCTCCATAGAACACGCCAATACAATTCAAACACCTGATCAACACACACAATCACTCAGCCCAAAAGACCGTTCACCTAACCCAAGGTTCATAAAGCTTATATATTTTTAAAAAGTTACGTACGTGACGCGCACATACGGTCAAGCTATCAAATGTTTAGCAGCCAAGGCTGCATACTCACGGTACCTGATATTCAGCTGGGAATGACTACAACAGTAAATAAACACAAGACATATATATACTCTATTAGCCACAACACAACCAGGCTTATATTTAATATGCCACAAATTAATCCTGCATAAAAACACCTGCGTGTTTGTTATGCTAGCTCCTATGCTAGCTCCTAGCTCCATAGAACACGCCAATACAATTCAAACACCTGATCAACACACACAATCACTCAGCCCAAAAGACCGTTCACCTAACCCAAGGTTCATAAAGCTTATATATTTTAAAAAAGTTACGTACATACGCAAAAAAAAGTTGCGCACATACGGTCAAGCGATCAAATGTTTAGAAGCCAAAGCTGCATACTCACAGTAGCACGTCTGCGTCTTTGTCATCCAAATCAAAGTAATCCTGGTAAGAGTCTGTGTTGTCCCAGTTCTCTACAGGCGTCTGTGTATCGAAGTCAAAAGTCCTCCTGGTTAGAGTCTCTGTTATCCGAGTTCTTCCATCTTGACTGCATCTTTCGGGAATGTAAACAAAGAAGCGCCGGCTGTGTACTGTTGTTGCTGACTACGTTCGAAAAATACGTCCATTTCGCACCGACAACTTTCTTCTTTGCTTGCTCAGCTTCCTTCTCCATAATGCAATGAACATGATTGCAACAGATTCACGAACACAGATGTCCAGAATACTGTGGAATTATGAAATGAAAACAGAGCTTTTTCGTATTGGCTTCAATGTGGAAGGCATACCCGTGTTCCCCGGTCTACGTCACGCGCATACGTCATCCTCAGAGGCGATACGAACCGGAAGTTTAGCGGCAAATTTAAAATGTCACTTTATAAGTTAACCCGGCCGTATTGGCATGTGTTATAATGTTAAGATTTCATCATTGATTTATAAACTATCAGACTGCGTGGTCGGTAGTAGTGGGTTTCAGTAGGCCTTTAATATGTCTCATAGCATAAATAATGCAATACAGAGTTATTTATTTTAAACTCTCAGGTAGTGGGGTCAATAACAATATAGGCTAACTAATAAAAGAGAAAAAACAGGACACAATTTGATTATGTATTTGATTATGTATAACATTTTGGGAAGGTTGGCTTCCCAAATGTTCCCATTTTCCGGACTATAAGGCACACTTAAAATCCTTTTTTTTCTCTCAGAACTCGACAGTGCGCCTTATAACCCGGTGCGCCTAATGTAAGGAATAATTCTGGTTTTGCTTACCGACCTCAAAGCTATTTTATTTGGTACATGGTGTAATGATAAGTGTGACCAGTAGATGGGAGTCACACATAAGAGATATGTGTAGACTGCAATATGACTCAAGTAAACAACACCAACATTTTAAATGTTCCATTGAAAATATAGAACATTACACACGGCGCTCAAAAATCTATTAAAATGTTTTAGTACGACTTTGGTAAGCTATGAAGCCACACCGCTTGATGGATTGTACTGTGCTTCAACATATGAGTATTATTATGGTGTGTGTACAAGGTGGGACATATTATCTGGCGTTTTGTTTCGCAAAATTATGCAAATGCAACTTTTCTTGCTTTCTGGTACCTGCTGATCTGTATTTTGGAACTGCATAAAAATTGTGCATGTCCGCCTTTGTAGTCCGTGCCGACACCGTAGTCGATAAGCTTCTTCTTTTTCTCTATCTTCTTGTTACGGGACATTCATCCTCCGCTGTTGCCATTTCTAATATAAAGTAGTGTAAAATTCTTACTTATATCTGTCAGTAAACTCGCCATGAAAGCGCTAAAACATACCGGTATAGTGAGTTTACATTATTCACCCAAGGAACTTTGGTTATTAGAGAGTTCCGGTTGGACGGTTTTTCACGGGACACATTTACGGGGTTGTTATTGTTTCCGGATGAGGAGATGCTGCTCCGTTATGGATTTAAGTAAAGTCTGAATGTCATTAAAACAGTTAGCTCCATCTTTTGACACTTCTTCCACTCCCGTCCTTGCACGCGACACCGCTACAACAAAGATGACGGGGAGAAGACGCTGTCGAAGGTGAGCCACGTAAATAAGACCTCCGTAAGCAACTGTCAGAAAGCGTCTTGAAGATGATCTGTAAAACATATCCTATGCAACATTTTGACCAAAGAACCACCATTACATGTTATGTAGACCACAAGGAAGTGTTTTACATTTAGAAAAAAAAGACTCCTTTAATGCGCCCTGTATATGAAAAAGAATCGAAAATAGACCATTCATCTACAGTGCGCCTTATAATCCGGTGCGCCCTATGGTCCGGTACATAATCATACTTTTTGGAGCTCACACAATCATTTACGGCAGGTCCGCAAGGCTAACTTGTGGCCATCTATTGAATGTAATGATCTCCACTACCTTAAATAATAACGGTATGGGATTGAACTCCTCACTTATTGTGTTGCTGTACGCTTCAAATTGCTGTGTTTGGCCCACGACCCATTAAGCCATTTTCAGTTTGGGCCTTGGAGGCGAATGTTTTGGGCACCCCTGCGCTAGAAGGAGCCACAGTTTAGAACAGACCTAGGCAAATTAAGGCCCAGGGGCCACTTGCGGCCCGTTAAGTTTTTCAATCTGACCCGCCGGACATTCCCAAATATTTTTTTTACATCTTTAAGATGGAAACTGTAGCATCCTTGGGTGAATAATGTTAACTCACTATACCGGTATGTTTTAGCGCTTTCATGGCGAGTTTACTGGCAGATATAAGTAAACACTTTACACTACTTTATATTAGAAATGGCAACAGCGGAGGGTGAATGTCCCATAACAAGAAGATAGAGAAAAAGAAGAAGCTTATCGACTACGGTGTCAACACGGACTACAAAGGTGGACGCGCGCAATTTTTCAGGACTTATGCAGATCCCAAATACAGATAAGCAGATACCAATGTTGCATTTTTGTTGCGTTTTGCTTGATTGTAAAATATGTCAATCGAGACGGGGTGTGACGTTCATACGTTGTCAATATTCAGTGTTTTATTGTTCATAGTTAATATTGTGAATCCAAATTTTTTTATTTTCATGGGTGTCTCATTCAGTAAAAAAAAATTTAAATTCCATTCCGTTTTTTAAGGAGGTCTGTCATAACGTTTTTAGAATTCATTTAGACATTATTGTGATGTTTTGTATTAGTGTTTCTAAAAATAGATATACCGGCCCCCAGACACATTTTTTTTCTCTAAGTTTGGCCCCCGGAGTCAAAATAATCTCCCAGGCCTGGTTTAGAATCACTGTGATCGGGCATTGGTGGTGACGGGAACTCATACAGTTTTTCACATACACATACGGTCAGACTACACAATGAGTCAGACATACACTAGACTGGACATAATGTACGTCCAATTTATTTATTCATTTTTTGCATAATAAATGTGAAACGCACCCCAAACGTAATTTTCTGTGCCGATAGTTCTTCTTCAAGCACGTTATGACTGAGATCCTACGGAGCCCTTAAAGGGACATGGAGGGAAAAAAATGTTTTGCGCAATACTTTTTGCGAGATCTCGCAAAAGTTTTTTTTTCGTATGTCAGTGAACCGGAAGTGAAACAGACAAAGCGATGGAGGAGCCTACCCAAAAAGTATTGCGAGATCTCGCAAGAGGTTTGTCAGTGAACCGGAAGCAAAACAGAGTATTTGCGAGATCTCGCAAAACATCCATGTCCCTGTAGGGCAGGGGTGTCCAAAGTGCGGCCCGGGGGCCATTTGCGGCCCGCAGGTAATTTTTTAACGGCCCCACGGCACATTCTAAAAATACGATGAAAAAAAAATAAAAAACATAAAAAGTGGTATAAAAGAGCAAACAGGTGAAATGTAACAAGAAAATGTTGCATTATTTACTCTAATAACACAAAGCTGAAATGCAGGGTGTTTCGTTCTTTAAAAAAATAATAATTAATCAAAGTCAATGTCATTATGAATTATTGACCTATTCAAGGCTCCATTTACTTCACATTAAATATTCCACTTTGAGATATTTTGGGGGGAAAATGTTGCATATTTTTTTGGTTGCCATTTAAAAAACAAAGTTTTTAAAAGATGGGCCTAAAACTAACAAACAAAAAACATAAACAACAATAAAACTTATAATTGACGGATAGATCTGAAGTTGATCTTGAGACTATTGTGGTAAAAGTTAAAAAAAAATGTTGGATTTATTTTTTTAAACTTTACTGAGCAGTACCCTTTTGGATCCCCAATAATTTTAGTGGGACTTTTTTTTTTTTTAAGTGTCATTGCTCAAAAAAATAATGAATTAAAATCAACGTTGTTATGAGTTATTGACCTTTTTAAGACTCCAATTATTATATAATCTCAAATATTCCACTTTAAAATTTTATTGGGGGAAAATATTGCATATTTTGTGTTTTTTTCCATAAAAAAAACGGTTTTCCTTGACAAAAATGGCATACAACTTAAATCTTTAAAAGCGTTATATTGACAGATAGACCTAAACATTTGTAATACTTTTTTTGACCAAAACCTTTTGGGGTCCCCAGGATCAAGTCTGAGTGGAGGCCTAAATGTATCTTTTTTATACATATATTGTATTGGTTTTTAAAATAAAAAATATCAAAATGGCCCCCGCTTGCTTTGATTTTTCAGTGTGCGGCCCTCAGTGGAAAAAGTTTGGACACCCCTGCTGTAGGGGCTCTGTAAGATCCCATGCACTCAGAAGTCGCCACACATTTTTTTATGAAGTAACTATTTTGTACATTACAGCACAATACACATAGAACTTTCTATGAAAACCCTTTAGAACAGAAGGTCAGTCCAAGTTGCTGCACCTCGTATGATTAAGAGAAGAGGATGCACATGTACTGCATTAGCTTTGGGTCGGGGAGACCCCGGGCTATGCAAGAAAGTCTGGCTCATCGCTGCTGGGGCCCATGTTGAGGCTTAGTTCCGTTTACACTGGCTCTAATTACATCCGCATGAGGAGTACCCTGCTGCAGATGAGTCCAATCTAGCCTTCCTTCACAGCTTGTTTGTCTTCTGATTTTTAATGAATGCCACTGGTTGTCCCCCTTCTGACCTTCCTTGTGCAGCTCTAACCCCACAAGCATGAGACCAAGACATGCTTGCGACATTCTTGCAAACACGAGAAAAAGATTGTCAATGCCAAATGCAGTGCAATTTATGCAAACTCAGCAAAAAAAATAAATTTAGAGCAGGGATGTCAAACTCGTTTTCGTTGAGGGCCACATGGCAGTTATGGCTGCCATCAGAGCGAATAATGCAGGAATTTGCCTCTGGGTTTCATTAATAATTATATACATTGTTTTAAGTAGACTGTTGATTTCACAATAAAAACTTTTAATTTACAAAATTTTACTGTAAAATATAGGGGTTTTTTTTGTTTTTGTTTTTTTTTACAACATTTTACAGTAAATGGAAAAACAGTACCACTGTTTTTTGGGGGGGAGTTTACGGAAAAAATGTTGTGTTAAATTTACATTGGTTTTTACAACATTATATTGTGAATGGAAAAACAGTACAAGTTCTTTTTTTATTCTGGCAACTTTGCTGCCGGTTTTTGTACCTTAAAAACAAATGTACCGTTTTTTTCAATTACAGTAACACACCGTTAAAAACAACAACCGTAGATTTGACAGTCAAAAACCGGCAGCTCAGTCAACAGAATTTTAACGCAAAAAACATTTGTAGTTTTTTTCAATTTACAGTAATATGCTGTAAAGAACAACGTAACATTTATTGCCTTTTTTAATAATTTGATGGTTAGTTTTCTGTAAAGTTAAGTGTTTTTTTTAGACAAAAACATATGTTGCAATATTGGATACTATTAAAGTTTAAAAGGTATGCCATTTCCAACAGTACATGCTCAGTGGCCCTGTGGTTAGAGTGTCCGCCCTGAGACTGGAAGGTCGTGAGTTCAAACCCCGGCCGAGTCATACCAAAGACTATAAAAAGAGGACCCGTGCACCTTGCTTGGCACTGAGCATCAAGGGTTAGAATTGGGGGTTAAAACACCAAAATGATTGCAGAGCGTGGCCACCGCTGCTGCTCACTGCTCCCCTCACCTCCAGGGGGGTGAACATGGGAATAATTTCACCACACCTAGTGTGTGTGTGAGACTATCGTTGGGACTTTAACTTGAACATATATTTTTTCTGTCAAAATGAAACAAATCAATTACATTTAGTGAGAAAATATTAAAGGCCTACTGAAATGAATTTTTTTTATTTAAACGGGGATAGCAGATCTATTCTATGTGTCATACTTGATCATTTCGCGATATTGCCATATTTTTGCTGAAAGGATTTAGTATAGAACAACGACGATAAAGATTGCAACTTTTGGTATCTGATAAAAAAAAGGCTTGCCCCTACCGGAAGTAGCGTGACGTAGTCAGTTGAACATATACGCAAAGTTCCCTATTGTTTACAATGATGGCCGCATGAAGTGAGAGAGATTCGGACCGAGAAAGCGACAATTTCCCCATTAATTTGAGCGAGGATGAAAGATTTGTGGATGAGTAAAGTGCAAGTGAAGGACTAGTGGGGAGTTGAAGCTATTCAGATAGGGAAGATGCTGTGAGAGCCGGGGGTGACCTGATATTCAGCTGGGAATGACTACAACAGTAAATAAACACAAGACATATATATACTCTATTAGCCACAACACAACCAGGCTTATATTTAATATGCCACAAATTAATCCTGCATAAAAACACCTGCGTGTTTGTTGCGCTAGCTCCTAGCTCCTCTGCTAGCTCCTAGCTCCATAGAACACGCCAATACAATTCAAACACCTGATCAACACACACAATCACTCAGCCCAAAAGACCGTTCACCTAACCCAAGGTTCATAAAGCTTATATATTTTTAAAAAGTTACGTACGTGACGCGCACGTACGGTCAAGCTATCAAATGTTTAGCAGCCAAGGCTGCATACTCACGGTACCTGATATTCAGCTGGGAATGACTACAACAGTAAATAAACACAAGACATATATTTACTCTATTAGCCACAACACAACCAGGCTTATATTTAATATGCCACAAATTAATCCTGCATAAAAACACCTGCGTGTTTGTTATGCTAGCTCCTAGCTCCTATGCTAGCTCCTAGCTCCATAGAACACGCCAATACAATTCAAACACCTGATCAACACACACAATCACTCAGCCCAAAAGACCGTTCACCTAACCCAAGGTTCATAAAGCTTATATATTTTAAAAAAGTTATGTACATACGCAAAAAAAAGTTGCGCACATACGGTCAAGCGATCAAATGTTTAGAAGCCAAAGCTGCATACTCACAGTAGCACGTCTGCGTCTTTGTCATCCAAATCAAAGCAATCCTGGTAAGAGTCTGTGTTGTCCCAGTTCTCTACAGGCGTCTGTGTATCCAAGTCAAAAGTCCTCCTGGTTAGAGTCTCTGTTATCCGAGTTCTTCCATCTTGACTGCATCTTTCGGGAATGTAAACAAAGAAGCGCCGGCTGTGTACTGTTGTTGCTGACTACGTTCGAAAAATACGTCCATTTCGCACCGACAACTTTCTTCTTTGCTTGCTCAGCTTCCTTCTCCATAATGCAATGAACATGATTGCAACAGATTCACGAACACAGATGTCCAGAATACTGTGGAATTATGAAATGAAAACAGAGATTTTTCGTATTGGCTTCAATGTGGAAGGCATACCCGTGTTCCCCGGGCTACGTCACGCGCATACGTCATCCTCAGAGGCGTTTCGAACCGGAAGTTTAGCTGCAAATTTAAAATGTCACTTTATAAGTTAACCCGGCCGTATTGGCATGTGTTATAATGTTAAGATTTCATCATTGATATATAAACTATCAGACTGCGTGGTCGGTAGTAGTGGGTTTCAGTAGGCCTTTAAGTACTTTATTGACACATTGCGGGCCAGATAAAAGGATGTTGCGTGCCACATCTGGCCCCCGGGCCTTGAGTTTGACACCTGTGATTTAGAGAGACACTAATTTCACAATGAACAGGGACTTTGGCAGCCATCAGCCATCCTACCAAAATATTCAAGTTAATGTTTTTATTTTGTGAAATAAGTTGGAGAGGAGGTGGGGTATAGCAACGGACAACTACAACCATCATACTTTCAACAGTTGTTGCCTGGTTGCCATCACGTGACCGAGAGGCACTTCTGGGTTTCAGGCGATGGTCTAGAGCAGGGGTCGGCAACCCGCGGCTCTAGAGCCGCATGCGGCTCTTTAGCGCCGCCCTAGTGGCTCTCTGAAGCTTTTTAAAAAATGCATGAAAAATGGAAAAAGATGAGGGGAAAAAATATATATTTTTGTTTTAATATGGTTTCTGTAGGAGGACAAACATGACACAAACCTCCCTAATTGTTATAAAGCACACTGTTTATATTAAACATGCTTCACTGATTCGAGTATTTGGCGAGCGCCGTTTTGTCCTACTAATTTTGGCGGTCCTTGAACTCACCTTAGTTTGTTACATGTATAACTTTCTCCGACTTTCTAGGACGTGTTTTATGCCACTTTTTTTTCTGTCTCATTTTTTCCACCAAACTTTTAACGTTGTGCGTGAATGCACAAAGGTGAGTTTTGTTGATGTTATTGACTTGTGTGGAGTGCTAATCAGACATATTTGGTCACTGCATGACTGCAAGCTAATCGATGCTAACATGCTATTTAGGCTAGCTATATGTACATATTGCATCATTATGCCTCATTTGTAGCTATATTTGAGCTCATTTAGTTTCCTTTAAGTCATCTCAATTCAATGTATATCTCATGACACACTATCTGTATGTAATATGGCTTTTAATTTGTTGTGGCTCCAGACAAATTTGTTTTTGTATTTTTGCTCCAATATGGCTCTTTCAACATTTTGGGTTGCCGACCCCTGGTCTAGAGCTAGGGTCAGCAAACAAGCGGCTCTACTGCCGCATGCGGGTCTTTAGCTCCGACCTAGTGGCTCCTTGGAGTTTAAAAAAAAAATACATACACATTTTTGTTTTATTATGGTTTCTTTAGAAGGGAAAACATGACACAAACCTTCCTAACTGTTAGAAAGCCCACTGTTTATATTAAACATGCTTTACTGATGAGACTATTTGGCGAGCGCCGTTTTGTCCTAGTTCTTTGAACTCGCCGTAGTTTGATTATAAGTACAAATTTCTACGACACTGCCACAGAAAGAGGTGTTTATGCCACCCCTTCTTTGTCTCATTTTGTCCACCAAACATTTTATACTGTGCGTAAATGTACAAAGGTGAGCTTTGTTGAAGTTATTGACTTGTGTGGCGTGCTAATCAGGCGTATTTGGTCAGTGAATGATTGCCAGCTAATCGATGGCAACGTGCTACCTAGACTAGCTGTATGTACATATTGCATCATTATGCTTCGTTTGTAGGTATATTTGAGCTCATTTAATTTTCTTCACTTATGTCCTCAGTGAATTGAATTTATATTTGCATGTTTCATGACACATTATGTGTATGTAACATTGGCTGCATTTCTGATAGTTGTTTGTGTGCCATGTTGTTCCAGACCACATCAAACGTTACCCAACTTGCACAGATTGGAATAAATCCATTAGAAGAAGACAGCCTGCCGTTTCCTTTATCTTGGACACACATCTATACCTTTGGCCATTATATGCCAGGTGAGAAGCCTGTGAGGAGCAGCGGTGGCCGCGCCCGGGAATCATTTTTGGTGATTTAACCCCCAATTCCAACTCTTGATGCTGTGATGGTATGGGGGTGTATTAGTGCCCAAGGCATGGGTAACTTACAAATCTGTGAAGGCACCATTAATGCTGAGAGGTACATACAGGTTTTGGAGCAACATTTGTTGCCATCCAAGCAAAGTTATCATGGACGCCCCTGCTTATTTCAGCAAGAAAATGCCAAGCCACATGTTACAACAGCGTGGCTTCGTAGTAAAAGAGTGCAGGTACTAGACTGGCCTGCCTGTAGTCCAGACCTGTCTCCCATTGAAAATGTGTGGCGCATAATGAAGCCTAAAATACGCCAACGGAGACCCCGGACTGTACATCAAGCAAGAATGGGAAATAATTCCACCTGAAAAGCTTCAAAAATTGGTCTCCTCAGTTCCCAAACGTTTACTGAGTGTTGTTAAAAGGAAAGGCCATGTAACACAGTGGTAAAAATGCCCCTATGCCAACTGTTTTGGAATGCGTTGCAGCCATTAAATTCTAAGTTAATGATTATTTTTAAAAAGTTCGAACATTAAATATCTTGTCTTTGTAGTCTATTCAATTGAATATAAGTTGAAAAGGATTTTCAAATCATTGTATTCTGTTTTTATTCACGATTTACACAACGTGCCAACTTCACTGGTTTTGGGTTTTGTACATTTGTACATTCCATTAAATAATGGAACATAAATCCTCAGTTTTATTTGGCGATGTTTGTTACATTAAGGAAAAAAGTGTGTGAGTGAGTGGGGAGGGAGGTCTGTATCACTATGAATCTGAGAGGGGGACATGTTCCCCCTCTTCATCCAGTGCTATCTGCGCTAAAATTGTTGTATGGCCCATTTTCTTATGATTGGGTTTTTGACCAACTATAACGGCCAGGTTCGCCCCAGTTTTCCTTTTCTGTCTCAACACATGGATAAAGAAGGTGAGAAACACTATTGAACTAAAAAAAAACCGACGTGATTGCAAAGTATAAAAGTGGCGTCCTTGCAGCTCTCCCTTCTCTTCCTCCCATACCACTCGTCCTCTCTATGAAGCTTATAGTGATGTTCACTGTTCATTCGTCATTTAAATGTATTTTGCATTGTTTTCTGCATGCAAAATATTTTTTGTGTTCATTTTCATTATTTCTTATGGGGAAAATTTATGGTTTTTGTAAGATTTGGTCTTCATTGGACCTTCTGGAACGAGTTACAATCCAAAAAACCCCCACTATGTTTCATAAAAATCCCCCATTTTCTTGCAACGTTGAGTCACAAAAAGGCAACAACTTTGAATCTAAATAACTTGTCTGGACTGACTGTTTCACTATGTAGAAGCGCTTTGAGTCACGAGAGAAAAGCGCTATATAAATATAATTCACACTAATTCACAATCCTAATCACACTAATATGACCCACTGGAGTTGCATTGTTATTATCACACTTTGATGACACATACTAACATGTAAAAACTCATCCAAATATCATTTTTAAACCGGTTTGCTACTCACCCAGCGCTTTCAAAAGCTCCTCAAAGTTTTCCGATGACTTCATTTTCCACTTTCCAGAGAAGTCAGGGATTTTGGTCTCCATCTCGTTGACCCGTTTCTGCACAAGATCTTGTTGTGTGGTAGGACTGGGAAGTTTAACCCTCCTCTCTTCCCTCTGGGCTTCTTTTCATTGGCTGGCTGTTAAACTGCTCCATCCAATCCAAGCCGGTCCAGGCTGGATCCCTCCATCAGTGAGGTGAGACATTTGGATACCAGATGGGAAAGTAAAAAAAAACAAAAAAAACTACTCAATGTGTTGAGACATGAAATACAAGTGCTAACTGACACTAGATGGTGCTATAATACTAGTCCCCAAAATGTAAACAAACCATCAAAAGAGACTACTAACTAACTCAGGGGTTGGCAACCCAAAATGTTGAAAGAGCCATATTGGACCAAAAATAAAAAAATAAAAATCTGTCAGGAGCCGCAAAAAATTCAAAGCCTTAAATAAGTGTTATAATGAAGGCAACACATGATGTAAGTGTCTATATTAGCTATAATAGCCTACTATCAAAATGGCTTTAAAAGTATTATATAAGTGTTAAAATGAAGACAACACATGATGTAATTGTCTATATTACCTATAGTAGCCTACTATCAAAAGGACTTTAAAATTCTTATATAAGTGTTATAAAGAAGACAACACATGATGTAATTGTCTATATTAGCTATAATAGCCCACAATCAAAATGACTTTAAAAGTATTATATAAGTGTTATAATGAAGACAACACATGATGTAAGTGTCTATATTAGCTATAATAGCCTACTATCAAAATGACTTTAAAATTCTTATATAAGTGTTAAAATGAAGACAACACATGATGTAATTGTCTATATTACCTATAGTAGCCTACTATCAAAATGACTTTAAAAGTATTATATAAGTGTTATAATGAAGACAACACATGATGTAATTGTCTATATTACCTATAGTAGCCTACTATCAAAAGGACTTTAAAATTCTTATATAAGTGTTATAAAGAAGACAACACATGATGTAATTGTCTATATTAGCTATAATAGCCTACAATCAAAATGGCTTTAAAAGTCTTATATAAGTGTTATAATGAAGACAACACATGATGTAATTGTCTATATTAGCTATAATAGCCTACTATCAAAATGACTTTAAAATTCTTATATAAGTGTTAAAATGAAGACAACACATGATGTAATTGTCTATATTACCTATAGTAGCCTACTATCAAAATGACTTTAAAATTCTTATATGAGTGTTATAAAGAAGACAACACATGATGTAATTGTCTATATTAGCTATAATAGCCTACTATCAAAATGACTTTAAAAGTCTTATAGAAGTGTTATAAAGAAGACAACACATGATGTAAGTGTCTATATAAGCTATATTAGCCTACTATCAAAATGACTTTAAATGTCTTATATATGTGTTATAATGAAGACAACACATGATGTAAGTGTCTACATTAGCTATAGTAGCCTACTATCAAAATGACTTTAAAAGTCTTATATAAGTGTTATAATGAAGACAACACATGATGTAAGTGTCTATATTACCTATCATAGTCTACTATCAAAATGACTTTAAAAGTATTATATAAGTGTTATAATGAAGACAACACATGATATAAGTGTCTATATTAGCTATAATAGCCTACTATAAGTGTTATAAAGAAGACAACACATGATGTAAGTGGCTATATTAGCTATAATAGCCTACTATCAAAAAAAGCTAGCATGCTAACAACAGTATGCTTACAGTTACCATCAGTGAATTACTAAATTATATGATAGTGAGGTATATACCTGCTAAATTAGCTAATAAAGCTAGCTAGGGGCGGCGTGGCGAAGTTGGTAGAGTGGCCGTGCCAGGGTTGCTGGTTACTGGGGTTCAATCCCCACCTTCTACCATCCTAGTCACGTCCGTTGTGTCCTTGGGCAAGACACTTCACCCTTGCTCCTGATGGCTGCTGGTTAGCGCCTTGCATGGCAGCTCCCGCCATCAGTGTGTGAATGTGTGTGTGAATGGGTGAATGTGGAAATACTGTCAAAGCGCTTTGAGTACCTTGAAGGTAGAAAAGCGCTATATAAGTATAAACCATTTATCATTATTTATTTACTATCAAAATGACTTTAAAATTCTTATGTAAGTGTTAAAATGAAGACAACACATGATGTAAGTGTCTATATTAGCTCTAATAGCCTACAATCAAAATGACTTTAAAAGTATTATATAAGTGTTATAATGAAGACAACACATGATGTGAGTGTCTATATTAGCTATTATAGCCTACTATCAAAATGACATTAAAAGTCTTATATAAGTGTTATAATGAAGACAACACATGATGTAAATGTCTATATTCGCTATAATAGCCTACTATCAAAATGACATTAAAAGTCTTATATAAGTGTTATAATGAAGACAACACATTTCATTTCATTTCATTTATTTATTTATTTCAGGCAATGACAAAGACGTACAAGTTGACAAAACATAATAATATAAATTAATATAGTGCATTATTGTCCAGTTTTGCCTGAAAGGGAGTGGGAAGAAGATAACTTATTTAATCCCACCCCCAGTTCTCCATTCAGTGATTATTCACATGACTTTCACTCTCACTTTGTTCAAGGATTATAATACAGATGTTGTATCATAGTGGCATTACCACAGGTAACAATAATTATTACACTGTAACAATCATTTGTATCAACAATGTAGGAATAATGAATATACCAACAATGGTAATAGACATCATAGCAATAATGGTAATAGACAACATAGCAATAATGGTAAGGAAACATTGAGCACATGTTAACACTTTGAGACAGAGTATAGCAGCAGGTCAAATTAAAGACCCTCATCTCTATATTTGAACCAGACCCCATGTTTGCATAATAGTTTAAATCGATTAATAGTTTGGCATTACTTGTGTTGTAAGTCCAGTTTGTTCCATAGTTTTACTCCACATAGACACACAAAAACGTTTACGAGTGGTTTGAGCTCTCGGCAATAAGAAATATCCAAAGCCTCTCAAGTTATGAGCTTGCACTCGTCTTATAAAAAAACGTTGTAGATTAGGTGGCAATAATTTGTTAAAAGCTTTATATAAGATTATTAATGTATTATATTTAACAAGGTCATCAAATTTGAGCAACTTTGATTGCATAAACAGATTATGAGTATGTTCTAAATAACCAACGTTGTGAATGATCCGCACTGCTCTTTTCTGTAATATGATCAGAGGATGAATTGTGTTGTGGTAAGTATTCCCCCATACTTCAACACAGTATGTCAGGTATGGCAGTACCAAGGTGCAGTATAGAGTACGGAGTGCATTTTCATTGAGGTATAGTTTTGCTTTGTCTATAATTGAGAGGCTTTTGGAGATTTTTGTTTTAATGTGTCTGACATGAGGTTTCCATGATAGTTTACTATCAATGATTACTCCCAAAAATGTATTCTCATTTACGATTTCAATATACATGATGTAAGTGTCTATATTAGCTATAATAGCCTACTATCAAAATGACTTTAAAAGTCTTATATAAGTGTTATAATGAAGACAACACATGATGTAAGTGACTATATTAGCTATATTAGCCTACTATCAAAAAAGGCTAGCATGCTAACAACAGTATGCTTACAGTTACCATCAGTGAATTACTAAATTATATGATAGTGAGGTATATACCTGCTAAATTAGCTAATAAAGCTAGCATGCTAACAGTGCCATGCCAACAATAGTATGCTTACTGTTAGCATTAGTGAAATACTAAAACAAATGACACTGCAGGTGTATAAAAGCAAAATGAGCTAAAAAGAAAAGAAAAGAAAAAAGCAAGCATGCTAACAATAGTATGCTTAATCCCAGGAACACCATTCCTACCGTCAAGCATGGTGGTGGTGCTATTATTCCCTGGGCCTGTTTTGCTGCCAATGGAACTGGTGCTTTACAGAGAGTAAATGGGACAATGCAAAAAAATGATTACCTCCAAATTCTTCAGGACAACCTAAAATCATCAGCCCGGAGGTTGGGTCTTGGGCGCAGTTGGGTATTACAACAGGACAATGACCCCAAACACACGTCAAAAGTGGTAAAGGAATGGATAAATCATGCTAGAATTAAGGTTTTGGAATGGCCTTCCCAAAGTCCTGACTTAAACGTGTGGACAATGCTGAAGAAACAAGTCCATGTCAGAAAACCAACACGTTTAGCTGGACTTCACCAATGTTGTCAAGAGGAGTGGTCAAAAATGTAACCAGAAGCTTGTGGATGGCTACCAAAAGCGCCTTATTGCAGTGAAACTTGCCAAGGGACATGTAACCAAATATTAACATTGCTGTATGTATACTTTTGACCCAGCAGATATGGTCACATTCATTTTCAGTGGACCCATAATAATTTCATAAAAGAACCAAACTTCATGAATGTTTCTTGTGACCGACAAGTATGTGCTCCAATCACTCTATCACAAAAAAATAAGAGTTGTAGAAATGATTGGAAACTCAAGACAGCCATGACATTATGTTCTTTACAAGTGTATGTACACTTTTGACCACGACTGTATATTTTACACAAGTAAATAATGAATACGACAATTAACTGTAACAAACCCCTTAAATGTTTTGAAAACAATGTTTAATTTCCTTGCTGGAATACAATTCATTATATTATCTAATCCAGTATATGAACAAAAAAGTTACAATGTTCTTGCAAATGTCATTCAAAACACAAAACCATAAAAAAAAATAAAAAAAGAGGAAAAAACATTATATATTATGGTTTCGAAAATTACATCCGGAACTACTGAGCCAGCGATGTTTCTACACGGTCGCTATTTCCGCCGCAACCGGTGTCGCCATGTCGAAACATCTTCGCTTCGTGGCTCGGACTGTGATGGTTCAAAACGGCAACGTTGACGCGGCGTACAAACATCTGAACAAGTAAACGTTATTTACTCATATTTTTTATCGACATTTTGAAGTTACGCCAGGCAGCCTTGCCAAGCTAACGTTTGCTAAGCTAACTCTCCGCTCAATGTCACGGAAGTGCGCATGCGCAGTGGTGTTTTTCTGGTGCGCCACTTGAGGCGAGGACTCGTAGGTCCCAAATTAATTAGACTTAGACTTAGACAAACTTAAATGATCCACAAGGGAAATTATTCAACACAGTAACTCAGTTACAATGATGGGAAGTGTAAGGATGGAAAGGACAACGCAGGTATAAATAGGCTAATATAGCGATAAAAAATCTAACATATATACGAATATATACATATGTGTACAGTATATACAGATATATTATATTATGTCTATAACATATATACAATATATACCAGTGACCATGTACAATATTACAGTATATACAGTAGGGGTGTGGGAAAAAATCGATTTGAATTCGAATCGCGATTCTCACGATGTGCGATTCAGAATCGATTCCCATTTTTAAAAAATCGATTTAAAAAAAACAAAATTTTTAATTAATTAATTTATTTTATTTTATTTTTTTAATTATTCAATCCGACAAAACAATACACAGCAAAACCATAACAATGCAATCCAATTCCAAAACCAAACCCGACCCAGCAACACTCAGAACTGCAATAAACAGAGCAATTGAGAGGAGACACAAACACGACACAGAACAATTCAAAAGTAGTGAAACAAAAATGAATATTATCAACAACAGTATCAATATTAGTTACAATTTCAAAATAGCAGTGATTAAAAATCCCTCATTGACATTATCATTAGACATTTATAAAAATTAAAAAAATGAACAATAGTGTCACAGTGGCTTACACTTGCATCACATCTCATAAGCTTGACAACACACTGTGTCCAATATTTTCACAAAGATAAAATAAGTCATATTTTTGGTTCATTTAATAGTTAAGACAAATTTACATTATTGCAATCAGTTGATAAAACATTGTCCTTTACAATTATAAAAGCTTTTTACAAAACTACTACTCTGCTTGCATGTCAGCAGACTGGGGTAGATCCTGCTGAAATCCTATGTATGGAATGAATAGAGAATCCTTTTGAATCGGGAAAAAAATCGATTTTGACTCGAGAATCGTGTTGAATTGAAAAAAAAAAATCGATTTCGAATCAAATCGTGACCCCAAGAATCGATATTGAATCGAATCGTGGGACACCCAAAGATTCACAGCCCTAATATACAGTATATGTGACAGCAGCAGCATAAAATAGAGAGTAGATCCAGCAGAAAATAGACATTATAAACATTATAGAAGTAGCTAACATAGAAGGTGTCAGGTAATAGGCAGATATCATCTATTGCTAGATTATACAGCTAAAAAAAATACAGTATTTTAAACTGGGACAGCCTTCACACATTTGCAGACTTAAAACTGACCTATAAAGTACTGCATGAATTGGCTGCAGATCCTCCGGCAGAGTTCATCAGCCAAAGAAACAGCCGTGAAGGTGTCACTCGAGGCTCTGTCAGTTATATTCCTCTGCGCAGGAGCACTTTCAGTAAGTCGGCCTGGTCAGTAAGGAGCGCAAATGTGTGGAACTCGGTACCTGAGGAGGTTAAACTGCTCACAACTTACAAGGCCTTCACAAAAAAAATTAAAATCTGGCTGATCAACGCCTACACCTGCCAGCATGAAAAGATGAGCCTGTTTTGATGCTAAGATAAATGTTATCTTGTGATGTTGTATTTTATTTTTTATCATTTTGTATATGCATTGTGTGATTTTTATCTTTTTCTCTCTTTCTTTTCTTTTTCTTTTAAATTGTAATTTTACTGCCTTTTTACACCATGGCCAGTGGACTACAGATGAAAACTAGCATTCTGGCATTTCTGGCTTTTTTAACCATGTGTAGTCATGTGTTTTATGAAATTGCATTGTCCCTTTTGAAATAAACTAATCGGTAACACTTTAGTATGGGGAACATATTCACCATTAATTTGTTTCTTATTAAAGTAACAACAAATTAATTTAGAGTTATTTGGACACTAGGGGAACATATAAGGTTTAGGGTTACTAATAAGCAATAATTCTGAGGTTATTGAGGGAAGACTCTTAGTTAATGGCTTACTGGTTGTGTAATAAGGCCATGCAGAATAAGGCATTAATAAGTACTTAATAATGCCTGATTAAGAGCCAACATGTTACTAATTCGAATGTTAATAAAAAACGAATTAATGGTGAATATGTGTTCCCCATACTAAAGTGTTACTAATCTAATCTTTGTATGTCTGTAACATTGGCACATCCAGTCATTAAGAATTTGCTGTAAACACTGGTAAAATAATATAATTGGCTGAAAATCCCGTACAAACACAACAATTATCCAAAACCATAAACACTGAAAACATAATACAACTGGAAAATGCTGTTAACAAAAATAATTTAAACACTGCAGAATTAAAGACACGTGCAAAAGGAATATTGTGAACATATGGTAACGTATACAAACATTGTAAACATTAAAGAAGAATGTCAAAATTCCTTAACACGATTTTCCAACTGCTTAAGGTAAATACTTCATGTTTTATTCCTCTGGTGTTCACGGAACATATGCATATATTTCAGGGTCCTGACCCAGGATAGGATCATTGAGGCGGTGAAGCACAAGCGGTACTTTGAGAAGCCCTGCAGAGAGCGACAACGGAAGAGCTATGAGAACTGCAAGCGTATTTACAACACTGAAATGGCCAGGAAAATTGCCTTCATCTCCAGGACAGACAGACCTGATCCCTGGGTTGGAATGTGATGAAAGGACGGTGTTCTCATTGGACTGGAGTCGGCAGGTTGGGAAAAAGAAAACAGCAACTCAATGTTAGTATCATCAAACGGAAGGACGGGCAATTATTTGTATCGTCTTGCAAGAAAATGCTCCTCTTTCTCATGGCCAAAACTCTGGTATGAAATATTGCTGTCCTTATCCTTGGCAAAGTAGAACTTTTGCATCTGGAAAAAGTTAGCTCATTTGTTGCATTAAATGTACATGTATGTGCACGTCATGTACATTTTATTGATTAAACCTCATAAAATGATCTTCACTGAAATCCAAAACATTTGTCAAAAGAATCATCCTTGTGTCACAGAAATGATTTATGATATAATATATTTAGTAGTTAAAATGTTTCTTTACTGTCGTCCCTAACATCAGTTTACTTTTTAAATAGTTTTAAATTGTTGATCAATGGCTCATTCAGAATATACTTGGGGTGTGTTCCTCTCAGGGAATAAAACACACTGTTCAATCCTAAATTCTTTCGGATGACATATATGTTGAGTAAGAAGGACCACCGAGACAGAATAGCAATACTACCAAGTTTTACTAAAGCTTTAGGAGACCAGCCCTTACAATGCGATAATAGCAGCATCAAGAAGCGGTCTAAAATTCAAACGGAAAGAGTCATCTTATTTAGTACGAAAACAGCCCCACCCGCCCGGAAAGAAATACAGCCTTTTTGTTCTAAACCGATAAGGCTTCCTCCACAAAAAGGGAGTACATTATACTCCCGGTAGAGATTCCAACCTTCAAGGTGAAACACATAGAGTTTACTAATGATGGGTAAAAAAAAACCCAAAGTGTACACATGGGAGAATATTAGCTTCTTTAAACATGATTATGGATAAAGAAAGAACACTTTAAAAATATATGCATTCTCCACAGGTGGCAAATAAATGTGAAAATATCCTGTAAGTTAACAGAGTCAACAATGGAGCCACAAAAAACACTAACCCATAACAACCCAGATCCATTCGAAAATACTATTAATAATATCAAATATGTGTGATGTTGCATAACAGTGAAACTTGAAAAATTAGAATATCATGCAAAATTCCATTTATGTCCGCAATTCAGCTTTAAATGTGAAACTAATACGTGATACAAACTCAGTACATCCAAAGTGAGATATGTCAAGCCTTTATTGGTTAGAATTGTTATGATTACAGCTAACGGTTTTTTAATACCCCAAATTTTCCGTGATTTCCAATTTGAGGTTTTCATAAGCTGTAAGCCACGATCATCAAAATGATATCGAAAAAGGCTTGAAATATCTTGAGTTGCAAGGGATAAGCCTAGGTCATATTATAATTTCACTTTGTACATCTAATTGCTGGAATAAACAAACCTTTACACGATATTCTAAAAAAAATATATACTGTATATTTCACCTGTGTTTTACATTGTTTGTGGCAAATGTCGCAGTTAAAAGTGATTTTGGCTTTTAGTCAGAAGGACTGGTTTTGTCAAGTTCACAGAAAGAAAATTGCCCATCACAACTAGGGATGATGTTTGATAAGAAATGATCGAGTTCGAGTCCATTATCGAACCGATTCCTTATCAATTCTCTTATCGAATCCAGATAGGTTGTTGTAAATGGAAAAAAACACAATATTTGGTTTAACAAAAAGCTCACTTTTATTTTATAAGAAAAAAAATACAATTAAAATAAATATTGACTGTTGTTACCCCCCTAAAAAAATAAAATACAATAAATAAATATTGACTGTTGTTACCCATGGTATGGTATTTATTTATTTTTTTGTCATAAAAAAATACAATCGTGTGCTTACGGACTGTATCCCTGCAGACTGTATTGATCTATATCAGGGGTCGGGAACCTTTATGGATGAGAGAGCCATGAAAGCCAAATATTTTAAAATGTATTTCCGTGAGAGCCATTTAATATTTTTCAACACTGAATACAACTAAATGTGTGCATTTTTAAGTAAGACCAACATTTTTAGAATATAATATGTCTCTTATTCTTTTTAATAACATTGTTATTCTGAAGCTAACCAATAATAAATAAAATACTTCTTACCATTAATGCGACTTCTTGAACAGGTGCGGTAGAAAACGGATGGATGGATTAAAATGCGTGAGAATGTTTTATATTTTGAACGTTATTTTTAACACTATGACTACCAGCGGAATTATTCATTACTTATCGTGTTAAGCAATGTCAGCTAAGACTTATCTGAGAGCCGGATGCAGTCATCAAAAGAGCCACATCTGGCTCTAGAGCCATAGGTTCCCTACCCCTGTGTTAGGCCAGCAGAGAATATTAATATTTTTAGATATTTAGGGAAAGTAAATAAAAAATGACTTTTATCTTTAATTATGATCATGATTTCTGGTTATGTTAGGCCAGCAGAGAATATGAATATTTTTAGATATTTAGAGAAAGTAAATAAAAAAATTATTGTATCTTCAATTATGATCATGATTTCTGGTTATGTTACGCCAGCAGAGAATATGAATATGTTTTAGATATTTAGGGAAAGTAAATTAAAAATTACTTTTATCTTTAATTATGATCATGATTTCTGGTTATGTTAAGCCAGCAGAGAATATGAATATTTTTTAGATATTTAGGGAAAGTAAATAAAAAAATTACTTTTATCTTTAATTATGATCATGATTTCTGGTTATGTTAGGCCAGCAGAGAATATGAATATTTTTAGATATTTAGAGAAAGTAAATAAAAAAATTATTGTATCTTCAATTATGATCATGATTTCTGGTTGTGTTACGCCAGCAGAGAATATGAATATGTTTTAGATATTTAAGGAAAGTAAATTAAAAATTACTTTTATCTTTAATTATGATCATGATTTCTGGTTATGTTAAGCCAGCAGAGAATATGAATATTTTTTTAGATATTTAGGGAAAGTAAATAAAAAAAATACTTTTATCTTTAATTATGATCATGATTTCTGGTTATGTTACGCCAGCAGAGAATATGAATATTTTTTAGATATTTAGGGAAAGTAAATAAAAAATGACTTTTATCTTTAATTATGATCATGATTTCTGGTTATGTTAGGCCAACAGAGAATATGAATATTTTTTTTTAGATATTTAGGGAAAGTAAATAAAAAATGACTTTTATCTTTAATTATGATCATGATTTCTGGTTATGTTAGGCCAGGGAGAATATTAATATTTTTAGATATTTAGGGAAAGTAAAATAAAAATGACTTTTATCTTTAATTATGATCATGATTTCTGGTTATGTTAGGCCAGCAGTGAATATGAATGTTTTTTTTTTAGATATTTAGGGAAAGTAAATTAAAAATGACTTTTATCTTTAATTATGATCATGATTTCTGGTTGTTAGGCCAGCAGAGAAGGCCTTGCTGGCCCTGACGGCACACCACTAGTTATATGATCAAATACCCTTCAAAGTAACACGCGTACTAACAACGTCACTTACATAAAATATGTCCGTAAAAACGCATTTCGAACATAAATAAAACAGTGTGAAGTACAGAGTTTAGCATTGCTAGCAATAGGACTAATAATCCCGCATTACGTATTAGTTTATGACATTGAATACAAAACATGACATTGTGTTCTCTAGTCAAATATGGAGATACTATTGTACGATATTTCAACGTTAAACAAAAGGTGTAAAACACACAAATATAGTTTGCTATGTGACTGTAAGGCGTTCGTCTCCAAACCGGATATCCGGTTACGACAGGCGTTTCAGTTACTTTCCCCCGGCTAGAAACTCTTGTTATTTTGACTTTCCAGTACCAGTGCAACGCAGTGTTCTTCGCTCAGCGCGCTAATATATTTTTTTTAAATCATAAAATACACACACGTCCCTTGCTTTCACACACACGCTAATTGCGTGCAACTGCAAAAACGCAGATCTACTCAGTAGTAATGATTTTGTAATATGACATAATGGCTGCCGAGTCTGTGCTTACGGTAAGCTAGCCGGCTAAGCTACAGCTAACTTTGGTGTGTTTTAGCGAGGCCGAGGGTTTTAAAGTCATGGCGGCGGGTCGAGGGAGCGACGCGGGCGCCTCGTTCGAAGCTGTGCTGGACAGAAAGTTGCTGAACGTGACGAACACAATGGACTCCATCCAAGGACTGTCAACGTGGTGTATCGACTACAAGAAGTACCACAGCATGATAGTGAGGCAGTGGATCAAGTGTTTAAAGAAATGTAAGTCAAACTCTTTTTTTTTTTTACTCTAATCCATTCTGTTGCAATGCAAGCCATACTTAAATATTAACGTAGCTATTCTACCCAAGTAGAGTCTTGTGTTGACATTCAAATCCTCCATTCCCACTATAGCGAGCGAAATTTCACCCTCTTGAAACATGTGAAACTACTCTAGGCAGTGTTGGCGCTAGGAATTTTCAAAAATGGGGTCCCAGGGGCCCCATCAAGTGATAAAAATGGGGTCCCACATTTTTTTGTAAGCGTTTTGAAAACCAATGTTTATGCATATGTAAATGTATTCAGTAGGGGTGTGGGAAAACATCGATTCGAATTCGAATCGCGATTCTCACGTTGTGCGATTCAGAATAGATTCTCATTTTTAAAACATAGATTTTTAAAAAAAATTTTTATATATTTAATTTTGTATTTTTTAGAATTAATCAATCCAACAAAACAATACACAGCAATACCATAACAATACAATACAATTCCAAAACCAAACCCGACCCAGCAACACTCAGAACTGCAATAAACAGAGCAATTATAATAAATAAAATGATAAATGGGTTATACTTGTATAGCGCTTTTCTACCTTCAAGGTACTCAAAGCGCTTTGACAGTATTTCCACATTCACCAAATCACCAAAAATGATTCCCGGGCGCGGCTACGCTGCTGCCCACTGCTCCCCTCACCTCCCAGGGGGTGATCAAGGGGATGGGTCAAATGCAGAGGACACATTTCACCACACCTAGTGTGTGTGTGACAATCATTGGTACTTTAACTTTAACTTTAACTTTTACTTTAACTTTAACTTCACACACACATTCACACACTGATGGAGGGAGCTGCCATGCAAGGCGCTACCAGCACCCATCAGGAGCAAGGGTGAAGTGTCTTGCCCAAGGACACAACGGACGTGACTAGGATGGTAGAAGGTGGGGATTGAACCCCAGTAACCAGCAACCCTCCGATTGCTGGCACGGCCACTCTACCAACTTCGCCACGCCGTCACAAACACAACACGGAACAAACCAAAAGCAGTGAAACAAAAATGAATATTATCAACAACAGTATCAATATTGGTTACAATTTCAACATAGCAGTGATTAAAAATCCGTCATTGACATTATCATTAGACATTTATAAAAAAAAAAAAGAACAATAGTGTCACAGTGGCTTACACTTGCATCGCATCTCATAAGCTTGACAACACACTGTGTCCAATATTTTCACAAAGATAAAATAAGTAATATTTTTGGTTCATTTAATAGTTAAAACAAATTTACATTATTGCAATCAGTTGATAAAACATTGTCCTTTACAATTATAGAAGCTTTTTACAAAAATCTACTACTCTGCTTGCATGTCAGCAGACTGGGGAAGATCCTGCTGAAATCCTATGTATTGAATGAATAGAGAATCGTTTTGAATTAAAAAAAATTGATTTTGAATCGAATCGTGACCCCAAGAATCGATATTGAATCGAATCGTGGGACACCCAAAGATTCACAGCCCTAATATTCAGTTATAAATAGAGATGTCCGATAATGGCTTTTTTGCAGATATTCCAATATTGTCCAACTCTTAATTACCGATTCCGATATCAACCGATACCGATATATACCGTCGTGGAATTAACACATTATTATGCCTAATTTTGTTGTGATTCCCCGCTGGATGCATTAAACAATGTAACAAGATTTTCCAAAATAAATCAACTCAAGTTATGGGGGGAAAAAAATGCCAACATGGCACTGCCATATTTATTATTGAAGTCACAGAGTGCATTATTTTTTTTAACATGCCTCAAAACAGCAGCTTGGAATTTGGGACATGCTCTCCCTGAGAGAGCATGAGGAGGTTGGGGGGAGTAGGGGGTAGCGGGGGGTGTATATTGTAGCGTCCCGGAAGAGTTAGTGCTGCAAGGGGTTCTGGGTATTTGTTCTGTTGTGTTTATGTTGTGTTACGGTGCGGATGTTCTCCCGAAATGTGTTTGTCATTCTTGTTTGGTGTGGGTTCACAGTGTGCCGCATATTTGTAACAGTGTTAAAGTTGTTTATATGGTCACCCTCAGTGTGACCTGTATGGCTGTTGACCAAGTATGCATGGCATTCACTTGTGTGGGTGAAAAGCCGTAGATATTATGTGATTGGGCCGGCACGCAAAGGCAGTGCCTTTGAGGTTTATTGGCGCTCTGTACTTCTCCCTACGTCCGTGTACCACACTTTAAAAAGTCATACATTTTACTTTTTGAAACCGATACCGATAATTTCCGATATTATATTTTAAAGCATTTATCGGCCGACATGCCGATATTATCGGACATCTCTAGTTATAAACATTCATTCGCTTTCTTCTTTCCTTCATGGATCTAAACTTTACCGCTGCCGGTATTTTTTTTCTATATTTTTATTTAATAAGTTGTAGTTGTGGGCAGCACGGTGGGAAAAAGGGGTTAGTGCATGTGCCTCGCAATACGAAGGCCCTGGGTTCGATGCTGCGCTCGGGATGTTTCTGTGTGGAGTTTGCATGTTCTCCCCGTGACTGCGTGGGTTCCCTCCGGGTACTCCGGCTTCCTCCCACCTCCAAAAACATGCACCTGGGGATAGGTTGATTGGCAACACTAAATGGTCCCTAGTGTGTGAATGTGAGTGTGAATGTTGTCTGTCTATCTGATTTGGCCCTGCGATGAGATGGTGACTTGTCCAGGGTGTACCCCGCCTTCTGCCCGATTGCAGCTCAGATAGGCTCCAGCACCCCCGCGACCCCGAACGGGACAAGCGGTAGTAAATGGATGGATGGATGGAAGTTGTAGGTGTATTTATTTCAGTATAGAAGTGTAAAAAGTTTTTTGCTTGGGTCATGAAATGATGATAATGGTGTGCCAGGACATACACACATTATTTATTTAAATCTCTAGAGTCTACATCAACTTCAGATCTACCCCTCAATTCTAAGTTTTTTTTTTTTTTAAATGTTGTTTTGTTTGTTTTTCGCTGGTTTTGTCAAAGAAAACTATGTTGTTGTTTTTTATGGCAAACACACAAAATAAGCAAAATCTTCCACAAAAACTATTTTTCAAAGTGGAATATTTGATGTGAAGTAATCGGAGCCTTGGATAGGTCAATAATTCATAAAAACATTGATTTTCATTCAATATTATGTTTTGAGCAATGACAGTTTTAAAGAAAAAAAAACAGCTTTGTTTTATTAGTCAACATTGCAACTTTTTCTAAATTACATTTTACCTGTAAGCTTTTTTTATTCCACTTTTGTTATGTTTTTGTTTATTTTAATAGTATTTTAAGAATGTGCCGTGGGCCTTTAAAACATTAGCTGCGGGCCGCAAATGGCCTCCGGGCCACACTTTTGACACCCCTGCTATAGATAATGAAAAATTAAATCTGATAAGTCTATCGATTAAAAAGCCTGACGATGCATGCGCGTTGATCATAACGCACAGTCAGCATCTCTGCTTCAGTAAACAATGACGGTAATGTCGTCACTGTCAGCGATGCGAGCGACACTTGCTAACTTGTCAGCCACTTCTCCAAAAGACTCCTTTTGAACACTCCTCGCACATTAACACTTCAAAAGGCACATGTCCCGGTTATCTTCTCCAACTCACAACACTGGCATTGAGAGTGTATATGTATGTCTGTATCTCAATTTGTTTGTGTGTGTAATCAGAGCTGAGTGTGCATGTTTTTAGGTTGATTTCCATATTATATTCCATATAACATTTAAAACTGCACTGAAACAGTGGTTGAAAACTAATCAGACATGCACGCACGATTAGATTATTCACTTGTTTTTTTTTTGTCCATGGTATGTGCTTATGGTATGCTTGTAATGTGTAATGTCTTGTTATTTATGTATTCTTTTGTATCATGACCTGTTGAATGCTTACTGTATTAACCTGCCTTAGGACAACGGATGAAAATGAGCTATTACAGGAAGCTGATGATAAATTCTTGCTACTCTATTCCATTCTGTTGTAATATTCTCCCAAGTAACGTCTTGCGTTGACATTCAAATTCTACATTCCCATTATAGCTAGAAAAATTGCACCCTCTTAAAACATGTGAAACCACTCTAGGGATCAATATTCCTTATCGATACCGGTAATCATCAGTACTGTACAATATGTAATTGCTGTAAATAAAGACGTGGAAAAAATGCATGTTTTATTAGCACAAGTGGTTGAAAACCACCAACATCATGTAACATCTTACAGCACGATTGTACTGTGCTTCAACATACGAGTATTATTATGGTATGTGTGTTTAAGTTAAGACATATTTTCTGGCGTTTTGTTTCACAATATTATGCAAAATAAACTTTTCTTACCTTCTGGTACCTGCTAAACTGTATTTGGGCTCTGCATAAGTCTTAAAAAATTGCGCACGTCCGCCTTTGTAGTCCGTGATGACGCCGTAGACGATAAGCTTCTTCTTTTTCTCTATCTTGTTATGGGACATTCATCCTCCGCTGTTGCCATTTGTAATATAAAGAACTTTACACTTAATGTTCTTACTTATATCTGCCATGGAAGTGCTAAAACATACCGGAGTTTACATTATTTACCCAAGGAACTGCAGTTATTAGAGAGTTCCGGTCGGACGGTTTTTCATGGGACACATTTCCGGCGGATGAGGAGATGCTGCTCTGTTATTGATTTAAGTGAAGTTTGAATGTCATTAAAACAGTTAGCTCCATCTTTTGACATTTCTTCCACTCCCGTCCTTGCACGCTACACTGCTACAACAAAGATGACGGGGAGAAGACGCTGCCGAAGGTGAGCCACGTAAATAAGACCGACCACAAAACGGCGCATCTGGAAGCGACTGTCAGAAAGCGGCTTGAAGATGATCTGTAAAACATAATCTGTGCAACATTTTGACCAAAGAACCACCGTTACATGTTATGTAGACCACAAGGAAGTGTTATACATTTAGAAAAGAAAAAGACTCCTTTAATGCGCCCTATATATAATCCGGTGCGCCTTATATATGAAAAAAGATCGAAAATAGACTGTTTATCGGCAGTGCGCCTTATAATCCGGTGCGCCCTATGGTCCAAATCATATAGTATTTCCATATTAAACAAGTCAACTATATTTCAAGTGCAAGGACCAGGTGCAATGCAGTTGTTATCATTTTGTAAGGACCACACAGTTCCATCTCTGTGTGTTCTGTTGATTACAATTACACTCTGCTGGAAATAATATTAAGGTATGGCATTCATGTGCAGAGCACAGACCGTTTACTTGACATATCTTAAAAAAAATACATAGGATACGTAAATCAGCCAATGCCATTTTGCATCAGAGCAACTTTATGGATTAATGTATTGCTTCCTTTGTTCCCTTTTTTGAGTGGATTAGTATTGGCCTGTGTATTACCGAATTGCTAAAAGGACGGTTGATAAAGCACAGTAGCGGCGGTCGTGAGTAAAGCGCGTTCACTTCAAACTGACACTAACATTATATATAAGCATGTGTGACTTTGAGGGACTTTTGTGGAGGAAATATTGTGTGGTGTTGTTTCCTTATGTGTGATTATTCCATAATTATTCGATCCTATACCTGTCTTTCTTTATGCCTTGAGCAGCACCTAAGTGAATGTGACCGCGCACGTGTCATGTTTATGACGGTCAGTTGGGGAAAAAAAAATACCAATAGCCGTATAATTTTTCCAGAATCTTAAAGGTCCTCCAAGACCGACCCTAATAAAAAACTGACACCAAAAAAAAAACACTACTCTGTTTACATCGTTAATGATAACACGTCATTTAATATTATAGAAGAGAGCTCATATGTTGACTGTACACGCAATGTTATTTTAACTCGTGCAAAATAAAGCTAAAATACTAAGGATTGGACCTGGGCCGAGGATGTCGTTGTGGCTTATGCAGCCCTTTGAGACACTCATCATTTAGGGCTATACAAATAAACTTTGATATTTGATTGATTGATTTAACAATTTGTTTTAACGATTTGATTCGAATCATAATTTGAGGTCGCTGATACGATTCAGGGACAATATTAGTTTATTTAGAGCGATACAATCTGAAATGGTTCAGTAACTTTTTAGCAAAATAAAAAAATCAACCAGCGTGTCTGTGAAATAAACTGCAGGTGAAGTTTCCTGTATTCCTGTATGAATTATGGATACAACAATTACCTGCCAATGCATTCACATCTTATTTGAATAAAGTGCACCCAACACTTTCGGTTGAAATAACAAGAGGAAACCTGTACTGCTCTCATTTACAGTATTAAAGAAACGTTCAATTAAAGTACAGTAAGCAACATTTTAACAGTATAATTACTTGCTACTTCTGCTTTTGGTTTTCAACATAAAATAATACAATGTTATTATCAAAAATAAGTTGCAACCAACATATCTTTAGGTTGAATCCGTAGTAGATTTACCTGCTACTGTAGCTGTTGTTTTTCAGCATTTTTGTTGTTGTTTTCGGTTCTTTGTTTGTCAACATCCACTCACATCACATCCGACAGATGCTCCATGAATGCTGCTTTGCCTGGGCGGTCGGCCTGTGTCAAATCCCATGGCGCCATAGGTGGTTTGAGAGATCTGATGTGATGCCATTGAATTTTTCCTATCCTACAAACAGCAAGCGGCTTATTAATAACATCTCTGTCTTTGCAAAAGCCTAAATGTGTCCACACACTGGATCGCAATGGTGGCTTGTTTATTTCTCGTTCGCCTGCTTTTCTTCCGGTATCCGCCAAAGTGCTTTGAAGGCGCGTGGCGATGACGTCACAGACAGGCGACGAACTTGCGTGATTTTCTAACGTCTGTATTTGTATGACACAATTTTTATATAAAGTCTGCAATTCTTAAAGCCAATGTTTTCTTGGCAGAACATCTTTTAACTGTTTTACTTGAATGCACGTCATTTATTTGTTCAAAACTTGCTTACAGTTTTATCTGAGGTCCCATCTTGGTGTATTTTGAAGTGAAATCTGCCAGCCACCACACCAGTCAGAGTCTCCTCCTATGTCATACTATTGTCTAACAGAGCAGCTGTGGTAATGGCAGCAAAGCTTTATATTTTGGGATGCACATATATATTTTTTTCAAGTCGATACCAATACATTCCTGCCTTGTAACGCCAATAAATTATTAAATCTTAGACCGCCTCAGTCCTAAGGTCGTCTCTGACAAACATCTGGCACTTTTTAAACGCTGCAGGAATAGAAATAAGCCCTGGGCCTTTTGTTCCAGGTGTCCTTTGGTCAGTTTCTTTAGTAGAAGGCATCTTCATTGTATTCCTCTGAAACAGTGAAAAAGTCAAAACACGATTGATGCCATGTTTGTTTACAATAAGCTCAGGTTTACAGCACAAATTGTACAATGGCACACAGGAGAAAGTAGCATTTGATTTGTTCACCTTTACCCATCTACAGCGCAGTGTTGAGTATTAAACTCTGAGACTGGCTTATTAGGATATTGACCACGTTGGGGTTCTGATCAGAGAACACACGGTCATCAGTTAGACTCGTCAACTTTAATTGTGCATATTGGCGTATACACATCGGTACTTTGGGTTAGGTTAGTATCTGTAATACACAAGTAAAATACTTTATTAATATGTATGTTATCTAATTAAACAACAATCTGTGTCTTATGCCTATAGATATGTTTAAAGTATAGAACTGGAGACATAATGTGAAGAACAGAAAACATACATGCACAAACAAGCTGTCAATATATTGCAGTTTCATAATAGCATGTGTGAACTAGCCACATTAGCAGCAGCAATGCAATCCTTAACAATAAGATGTTAGCTGGTAGCTTCTTCACAACCCGGCACCAATAATGTTCTTAAAACACCACTAAACATTACACAAGCACAGTAATGTCTATTAACAGTCTAAATGAGTCTTACACAATCATTAACATACTCACATCGTCAAAGACTAGAGCACCGATTGAACGTAGCAGACAGAAGAAGTTACCACACATTACACCAGTCAAAAGGGAAGCGGAAGTGACACTGTCAAGAAATGCTTCAAAATAAAAGTCTCTGGAAACGTATATAAACATGGAGAATTCTTAACAATTTGAATTAATTCTGGTTCCGGTTCTGATTCCAGTTCCTCGTTTCGATTCCGATTTCCAACAATTCTTAATTCCGGTTCTTTTAACAGTCAGGGTCAAAAATGTGCTATTCTTACAGAGCTTTTTTCAAGCAGTATAGAAATATCAAACCTTGAATTTAAAACTTTAATTTAAATGCTATGAAGTTTCTTTCCACATGGCTACAGTAGGTAAGTTTGTATTTTTGCTTCATTCCTGTGAGAATCCTCCGTGATACCTGGGCCGACTTAACCTAACGGGGGGACTGAGGGGGTTTTCGGTTCCCCCAAACCACATAAAAAAAAGTACAAGGTAGACAACACATAATAATATAAATTAATATAATGCAAAAGGTGAGGTGGCGACTTGTCCAGGGTGTACCCCGCCTTCCGCCCGAATGCAGCTGAGATAGGCTCCAGCACCCCCCGCAACCCCCGGTAGAAAAATGGATGGATGGCTGGATGGATAATGCAAAAGGTAATGCACAGTATGTAAGCATGAGCATGACCATTAAGAAGCAACACTCCCAATCTAAACATATATAAATACATTACTGTCTGAGCAACTAAGAGGTGTTTTTAATGTGCTTTTAAGGACCGCTTAACAGAGTGGGACGCCACAATGCCCACTAGAAATAATAAATAATAATAATAGATTTGATCTATTAGGCACTTTTCATGTACCGTAAATCAATTTTAACGCTCTACAGTATAAACCAATATTTAAAACAATAAAAGCTTAGCCATTAAAGCAGATAAAGTACGAAGACTGAAACACTATCAGTGAAGCATAAGAAACACAAAACAGGCACAATAGTGGGTTTTCTAAATGTATATATTTTAGTTATTTAAAAAAATAAGATTTAAGTGTGCCGTATACTTTTCGCGCATGTTTATCAATACCACGATAATGGTAACCTTGATAATTTTGGTCACAATAACCGTGATATGAAATTTTCACAACATCACATCCAAATGTATGTGCATGGCAGCAGTCGCGCGACATCAACAGAGCAACCCAATAGTTGCTGTGATATTATCCCCTCTCTTACTCTTATTAATCCATCCATCCATTTTCTACCGCTTGTCCCTCTACTTGTTAATTTCTTATTTCTGATGTAATGCTCTTCCAATTACACTTCTTAGACTTTAGTTAGTACTTATTTCTGGTTAAGCAGCTAGCTTAGCTATGAGTTTGCCTGCTCCTATGTAACATGTTTAGCCTCGTCGTACAGTTTTTCAGTGATAATACAATTTAAGAAATGCAGTTTATTTTCCAAATTAGAGGATTATTCAGTTAAAAAAAAAAAACAAATCCACACGGTGTATGAGAGATACAGTTTGTTGCGTAAAGCTAATTCTTCCGGTTAGCAGACTGAGTAGCGAAAATAGGAATCAACATTTAAAAATGTAGATGATTCTGGGAGAATCAGAATGCAAGACCCAGTTCCGACGCTCGATGCCCAACCCTAGAGACGATACATGATATTGGGCTCACGAGAACAAGATATAGTGTAGGGTAGTATAGGACTGCACGATTTTGAGAAAAAACTAATTGCAATTTCTTTTCTCTAAAATTGCAATTGTGATTCGATGTGCAATTTTAAATTTTTTTTTACATATCATGCATAAAACTGCGAAAATAACGAGTGAAAGAAGACATGTTACTTTTAGACTGTTAATCAACATATTATTGTCTCAAGGTGCCACACATTAGAACAATATGCAATAATTGACTTATAATTTACTAAATATTTGGCTTCATGGAGACAGACTCAGAGCTTTTGTATACGTAATGTTTTTAAACTGAAGAAAAAAAAAACTACATGAAAACTATACAGTGTTTATATGTAATCATAGTATAAAATAATAATGCAAATAACCATTTAAAAAGATATACACTTTTCCACTGTAATTGGAAGGTGGTAATTTTGTTATCCAAATAGATAAGCAAACCAAAAATAAAGTGCATTTGGGAAAAACTAGGTTGTGTTGTCTTTTTTGTTGTTGTTGCCATTGCCGCTCGTTCGTTCGTGCTGATGCCTATCCGATTTGAGGCTCAAATATTACCACAACGGGACATTAGGCCTTGTAATCATTGTTTTTTCCTACTAATTTGTGTTACTTTGTGGAACGTCTCACTAACGAGTCGTAAGGCTCTCTGTCCGTGCATTCCTCTGTGTGTTAAGCTGGCGGTCTTGCTCTCTGCCCACCGAATTAATGATGACTGAAAAGAGTGATCACTGCTTTACGCTGGCCTGTACGCTTAGCTCTTTCACTAGGAGCACAGATGCTACTAATTCAAAAAATTTAGCAGCACAGAAAAAAAATTAAGACCAATTTGAAATGTCCTAACTAACACAATTGTACTATTAAAGGGGAACTGATTTATGATCTGCAATAAAGTTTGACCAGCAAGGAAACAAGGAAGTAACTGATCAGTCAATATTTTATGGGCGGAATAGAGGACCTCCCATAGGATCTGCTGTAAGCGGACTTTTATTTATGTTTATTTATGAGTGAGAATGCATTAAAAAAATACATCCGTCGTCATGTCTTTCGTAATGATTGTGAACAATAGGCGAAATTCCAAAAAAAGTGAAGTTCCCCTTTGAAGAAATCGTATCATCATAGCAAATTATGCGATGACGTCGTGGTGACCAGACCGCTAACCACTGACTGCGTATACTAGGGCCATCAGAATCAGACTCAGAAGTACTTTATTAATCCATCCATCCATCCATTTTCTACCGCTTGTCCCTTTTAGGGTCGCGGGGGGTCGCTGGAGCCTATCAGCTACAATCGGGCTGAAGGCGGGGTACACCCTGGACAAGTCGCCACCTCATTACAGGGCCAACACAGATAGACAGACAACATTCACACTCACATTCACACTCTAGGGCCAATTTAGTGTGCCAATCAACCTATCCTTAAAGGGAAATTAAGATTTTCAGCACAATCCCATTCAAGATCAGACAAACTTATATGTCTACATATTTGAATGTACAGATGGGATCTGTAATTTATTGGTGTCTGTGGGACTACTTATCCTAAGTAGTGCCTTTGGACGATGCTCTTTTGGTGTATTTTTCTTTTCATCACTTTGTGGTTTTGCGATAACGTGAGTACTGTACTTAGTCACATTTTTAATACTGTACAGTTTGTACTTTTGTTCATGCCGTGTCCTCAAAACCCTGGTTGACATCCATGCTATGCTGGCTCTCGCTGTAAAATTCTAACAAGTGACTTAAAAATGCTACCGCAAAGCAGAAGCAGCTGCAGTTCCAATGACTGCAGCCCAGACGTTAAAATTACGATATAAACAAAAAGGGAATTACATGGTACAATAGACATTTTTATGTCGTTGTACGATATATATTGTTGTATCACACCTAGTGACAGCGGTGTTTATTTAGTAAAGAGCTTCTGACTGCGAAACAAATTACGCTCAGGTTTGTCTTGCCCATCGGACGCTCAGTGTCTCTGGAAGTCTATAGACCAGTGGTTCTTAACCTGGGTTCGATCGAACCCTAGGGGTTCGGTGAGTTGGCTTCTGGGGTTCGGCGGAGCCTCCGCCGCGGAGGTTAAGACACACCCGACTCATCATGTAAATAAAAACTTCTCCCTATCGGCGTATTATGGATACCCCGAAACAATGTTCCCACTATTTTTCCATCTGATTTGCAGGTGTTTAATTTGTTGTGGTTCATGCATGGTTAATTTTGTGCACAAGGAAAAAAACATAACTTTGTCTTGAATTATTATTATTTTTTTCCACTAAAGAAGGGTTCGGTGAATGCACATATGAAACTGGTGGGGTTCGGTACCTCCAACAAGCTTAAGAACCACTGCTATAGACAGTAGGCTGGCCTGGGCAGACCCTTGGTCGGCAGGCTTCGATCGGGAGGTCTCGGTCCGCAGCTTAGATGCTTTACTTCTGCATGGTGATTGGATGGATGATCTGTCTGTAATCAGTAGTTTTGAAATACAAACTAATTGAACGTCACCGCCGGAGAAGTTTGCTTTTGTTGTTCTTTCTGAGTTGGAGACTTTTCCAATCCTTTTTACAGACATGTTTTTATTAAATACGACTAGCAATAAATCTAGCATCTTATTCTGGTGGAGGCTGTACTAGTGTTTGGAGACTCTTGACTTCTGTCGCTATGCAGTGTCCCTGGCAAACAGTGAGTGAGTGCTTCTCCGAGCCTGACAGGAACTTTGCTTTTAGGGATACCACTATGACCAGTTTTACGTGACTGGACAAGAAAACATATTTTTAATTTTGCCGGTCCACTTTTACATCTTTTATAACTTTGCATGCATCAGAGATGTTGCCCGTTGCGCATCACTGACACGTTCGAATCTGAAGCAGCAACATGAAAATAATTGACCTTTTTTAACAATGGTGTTTTATAGGTAAACATTATTATAAGACGTACACACAAAGATTTTAGCCAGAAACACCAACCTGCCAACTGCTTCATGAGGCTGTGTGACAGGCTGTGTTCTGAAAATTACTTTTAAAAAGTACTTCATTCTAGTTACTCGTTACTCTCCCAAAAATGTAACTGAATTACTAACGGAATTGGTCTTTAATAAATGTAATCAATTACTAGGGAAATTTATTAATGTGTTACTTAAAAAATAAACTTCAAATATCTGGCAAAATGCAGTTGAGATAAGTTTCATATACCTGTATATATGAGAGCAGTGTGTGCGTCTGAGTGTGTGCCTTTTAAAAGGCGTTGCCTAGTGACGTGTGACTTCAGCGAGTCCACTCAGTAGTCTAGCTTGAGATGTTTTTGTTAGCTTAGCGGGCCAGCAGCGTCAGTTTGTCGACGCTGATGGCAGTTCTTTTGTATCTTTCACTAGTTTGTGTTACCTCTGTTTAGTAAATAGATTGAATGTGCTTCCATGGCTTTGTGTTCTTGTCAGAAAACCTGGTATTATTTGAATGGAAAGTTTGTCACTTCTATCATTGATTGGTAGTTCAATATTCCCTCCGACCCTCGTGGTTACTAGCGCGCAGTGCAGTTTGTGTCAAGTGGTGGTGAAAAAACTTTGTCATTTTACCGACCAGTTCCTTCAGCTAAGATTTAGTTTCATCTGTGTTGGATTGAGTGTATGAGCGAGAAGGAGGAGCCCCACTTCTCTCTCTGTGCATGGCGAAGGAGGGATGGAGGTGGGAGGGATACACACAGCTCTCAACGTGAGTGATCAATCACAGTCCATTTGGTTATGGTTTTAATTAATTTCAAACATGCTACACAGATGGGTGAAAATTTTACTCCAGTTATATCAAATTTGGATTGATTTATTTTAGGAGAAAAATCGGATAAAAGGGTTGAAATCCCCCTTTAGCAGTTTAAAAAAAAAAAAGTTGCACGGTCTTATTTCAGTCGCATTTGCGAGTAAATTTGTCGCACTGTACAGCACTGAGGAGGCAGTGAACTAACTCTCTACGAGTCCCATGGAAGTATTTCATTTTTCCCATGAAAAACAATACATTGTAAAAAAAACAACTTGTTTAAAATCACAGTCACTAATAAGGGTGCAACAATTTGTTGTTGTCGAGAAGAATCGTTTATAAAATGTGTTGCTGACAAATTATTTCTCAAAAATAGTCGGTGATGTAATCCCTGGTTATTTTCCAGACAGAAACAGAAGTGCGCGTGCTAGCACAATCGGTAATCACTGAGCATTACGAAGAGAAACATTTGAAAATTAAACACCTCAAAGACACTCCCATCAATCAATCAAATTGTATTTATATTGCCTTTAAACATGAGGGCGTCAAAGGGCTTCACAAACTCACAACGACATCCCCTAATCTAAAGCCACATTTGGGCAAGAAAAAAATCCCAAAACCCCAGATGGAGGAAACAGAAGAAACCTTGAGAAGGGATTGCAGATGAAGGCACTCCCCTTCCAGACCGGTTGCAATGGATGTCGAGTGGATACAGTTTAGGTCTGGGCGATATGGACCAAAACTAATATTCAGGTACTTTTAGGCCGAATGGCGATATACTATATATACACCAGTATTTTAAACAAAACGTGCAAAGTGATTATTGTAGTTGCAAGTAGTAATGTAATGTGTCGCTTATTTTTATAAAGTAATTAGTTAGCCGTTACTTTATCAAATCGGTTTTAGTTAATTTTGTTCATTAACGCTTCTACTTGCAAACTCCGGCTGCTGGTTGTTCAGTTTGAAACTACTCTTCAGCCACCCAGCCACTATACTATATTAGGTCCCTTCTACACTAAGCCGGGTAAATTCCACCTAACCTTATCCTTGTCCACACACACACAATGGTCGTTTAAGGCCCCCTCGCCCCCTGCGTCCGCCGGCGCAACGCGACCTCCAGTGTTGCTTTGTGTGCAAGTTCTTAAATTACATTTAACTTATCGGAACAATATCCAGTGTTGTGGTATTTCAATGAACTGGAATCCAGTCTGCTGTGGGGCCCTATTGTAGTGAATCACACCTGAGACACCATAAATTAATCAAATCTTTAATAAACACGTAAAAGTAAACCATGTGATAAAGAACATTTTACATCAATCAATCTAGGGATCTAGATATCTGGTCAGGACACTCCTCACTCTTTTGCCTTCACCTTTGTTGTCCATTCGTTTTTGGTGACTTCATATACTCTGGAACTAGACGTTGAGTCCGCGACATACATGGCGGACAATAACTGATACAGTCTGCTTTGCCAATCCAAATGCAATCTATGTTTTCCATAGTCTTCCCTCGACGGCCAGGTAATACAAAGCACACGCTACCTTTTTTTTTATCACATCCACGGGAGCCCGCATTTTCGTTGTCTCTCCTTCGACAAATGGACAAAATTTTTCGGTAAGTAGAATCACAGCTGACCTGGACATTCGATAGTTCTCTTACCGTCTGAGAAGTGTTGTATCCGAAATAGCTGCAATCGCTTTCTCTTAAGGTATTCATGTGTGATTTCCACAAGTGTCTGTACATGTAGAGGAAGGGAAAACACGGGCATGTCTGGATGACTCGCCTCCATCTTTCTAGTGTTTTCCTCCGTGTGGAAACAGGTTGTTATGAAGCTGGCTGTGGCACGTTCTTTCCGACGTCACTTCCTTTGTGGGGCGCGATCTTTCTGGCGTCACTTCCTCTCCGAACTCAGTTTGTAAACGATTGATGAGTCCATATAAAGCTAAGAGCCGGAGATTCAAGAAATAGACGGCGCACTTACCCGTGTAAAAACTTATCCAAGGAGGGTTACCTTACACAATGGTTTAGTGTGGCTGACACGATGCTTAGGCTAAATAATTATTTGTTTAAGGAGTTATCCGGCTTAGTGTAGACATAGCCTTAGTCCGCACAGGCTATGGGTAGAGGCACTTCAAGCCGAGGAGTAGCTAAACATTTAACGCAGCGAGAAGCTATCGCTAGCTGCTGTGCAAATTGGCTAACAGAACTGAACAACATAAACCGATGAGATTCGTGATAAAGTCGTTACAAGGAGAGATATATAAGTTCTCAAGAAAATCGGTGTATGTGTAAATAAAGCTGTAGTCATTCACCAATAGCCAAATGCAGTCGGTGACCAAAGCATTGCATCACTCGGGAGTCGAGAAGTCGGCATCAGAACCGCCATATTCTTTAGAAAATGTTGTTGGGTTGCGTCATTGTGCGTCAGAGAATCCAACGTAAACACGCAAGGGGCGGGGTTGAGCCAAAGGGAATGCCCTGTGCTTTGCCCGTCAGGCGCAGAGATGAGCAAGCGGTCGTAACAAAAGCACATCAAAAAATACCGGTATTGTCTCAAATATATATCTCTTTCTAAAATATACTAGTATTAAGAGTTATATCGCTATATTTTAGAAAGAGATAGTCATTTAAGACAATGCTGCCATACTGATATACTATATTTTGATGCTGCCTTTAATGCTCGATATAATGTCTGATCACCAAGGTATGTTTAATGGCAATATAAAAGAAGCCCCATAACGTAAGTAGCTTTGTAAAGTGTGTAGGTTTTAATACAGATGTAGCCGATTGAAACACTTGCTAGCTAGCTTACGTAGATGCTACGTCCGGGTTGCGTGTGTCACAATATTCTTTTTTCTCGATAACTAATTAATCTAAACCCAAAATGTCCATTGCTTTGCTATCGTTGAATAACATTGTTTTATTTGGCAAAGCTGGCGGATTTTATGTTAATTGCATGTCGAATAAATGTTCGGTTGGCTTGCTGGCAGTGCTGAGCTAACAAACACAAATAGCATTAAAGTTACGCTTACCTCCATGTCAGCGATCATAACACAATTATTCCCTCTAAACCAGGCATAAACCCGAACATTTTTTCAAGGCTGTAAGTGTGTGCATTTTGTACATCGAGTGTGTTTTTCACCAGCTAGTTTAAGCGTGTATCTAATAAAAGTTACCACAAAAGTCAACAAAGCATAAATGTGTCATTCAGCCTGTTTTATTTCCATTTTTGTTATTTGCACGGCTCTTTATTTAAATTTGTTTTCCTGCCAGAATAAGCCTGTTTCTGTTTACATTTTTATTTGCGCAGCTTCATTAAAAAAAATTAGGCAATTTGTATTATAGATTTAATAAAAGTTTAAATAATACTGTACACTTGTGTATATTGATGTTGTTTTTTTTGCACATATGTGTTTTGTTGAGCAGAAAGTGGGACATGTGGTATTGAGTTTAAACTAAAAACTTTGCACATTTTAAGAGATATATATATACACTACCATTCAAAAGTTTGGGGTCACATTGAAATGTCCTTATTTTTGAAGGAAAAGCACTGTACTTTTCAATGAAGATAACTTTAAACTAGTCTTAACTTTAAAGAAATACACTCTATACATTGCTAATGTGGTAAATGACTATTCTAGCTGCAAATGTCTGGTTTTTGGTGCAATATCTACATAGGTGTATAGAGGCCCTTTTCCAGCAACTATCACTCCAGTGTTCTAATGGTACAATGTGTTTGCTCATTGGCTCAGAAGGCTAATTGATGATTAGAAAACCCTTGTGCAATCATGTTCACACATCTGAAAACAGTTTAGCTCGTTACAGAAGCTACAAAACTGACCTTCCTTTGAGCAGATTGAGTTTCTGGAGCATCACATTTGTGTGGTCAATTAAACGCTCAAAATGGCCAGAAAAAGAGAACTTTCTTTTGAAACTCGACAGTCTATTCTTGTTCTTAGAAATGAAGGCTATTCCACAAAATTTGAACGGTAGTGTATATATATATATATATATATATATATATATATATATATATATATATATATATATATATATGTATATATGTATATGTGTATATGTGTATATATATATATATATATATATATGTATATATGTATATGTGTATATATATATATATATATATATATATATATATATATATATATATATATATATATATATATGTCCATCCATCCTCTTCCGCCTATCCGAGGTCGGGTCGCGGGGCAGCAGCCTAAGCAGGGAAGCCCAGACTTTCCTCTCCCCAGCCACTTCGTCCAGCTCTTCCCGGGGGATCCCGAGGTGTTCCCAGGCCAGCCGGGAGACATAGTCTTCCCAACGTGTCCTGGGTCTTCCCCGTGTCCTCCTACCGGTCAGACGTGCCCTAAACTAAAATACAATTTTTTAACAAAATAATTATAATTACAATTTTTTTGGGGGGGATCTTCACTGGGTCTTCAGCTTTCTGTTATTGCAGCTGTCTATTGGATTAATGATTCGGCTGTGTTGTCTTATCTCTGGAGGAAGCAATCCAGTGTGTCTGGAGTGCTTCTTCTGTTCGTGTCTTGGGTCCATGATTGACAGTTTACAAAGGTGTGCCAAGGCTAGCGCTGTTTGCTAGCTCTTGTATTATGCGCAAAGCACAAAAGGGCCGGATTTACTAAGATCCAAATACCGTGCGCTAAAAAGGGTGAGCAAAAAATAAAATAGCGTGTATTATTTACGAGGAGCACCGGTGCTACTCAATGAAAACAATTATTAGCACGGAAAAAAATAAGGAGCATAATGAAATGTCTTCAATATCACAATTTCATTATTAACACTCGAACAACGTACACATGTGCACTCATACATATAAACAGAATGCCTTAATAAGGCACACTGCAACCCTCAAACACAGAGAACATCCATAAACTGTGCTAGCACTGTCGGTAACACGAGTGTAGGGCTGGGCGATATTGACCAAAACTCATATCCTGAAATAGTTAGGCCGAATATCTGTATACGATATACGTTCCGATATTTTTTCCGTAAAGTAAGGTTGGACAAAGTTAAACCCAAATAAGTGTGTCGAGTTGTTTTATTGAAATAAATACTTGGGGTAACTTTTTTGAACTGTTAAAGTGCCCTGTGTAGATGCACATACAAAATATTAAAAAGGGTTGTATTACGTTTTTTTTTTTTACATAACATGTAATGGTTCTTTGGTCCAGATTTTGCATAGATTGTTTTACAGACCATGTTCAAGCCGCTTTCTGACCGTCTCTTCAGGATACACTGTTTTGTAGGCGGTCTTATTTACGTGTCTCCCGTTCGACTGTGTCTTCTTCCCAACAGCCATGTTGTAATTTTAGCATGTTGTAGCATGCTTCATGATGAATTTTGTAGTGACTAACTCTGTGGAGATTTGTCCGTTTGATGAGGCTGGTCCAGGATGTTTCCAGTAGAGTTTGGGAAGGTTGAAAAACGTTTCTACCACTGTTTGTCTTTTTTTGTGATTTAGTTTCTATAAGCAGAGTCTCCCTCGCCGGATACATGAAGCTTTCCCATCCATAATAACATTTTGTCGCCATAGCTTGGGTCCAAACTCCATATTTAGAACACAAAATCACGACGGTCTTGACTCACTCTCATCTGACGATACTCGTCTGCTCCAGCCTTTCAGCTTCTCTTCGTTCTCGCTCAGATTCTATAACCAGGAGTTTGCCCTCCGAATATTCAGGTTCAAAAAGATAAGGTTATGAATCTTCAATTGTACAAAAATAGCACTCTTACTGAGGTATGATTAGCCAACACAGGCTTTTGTTGCCGGAAGCAGGGAGTACGTCGTTATAGAAGCAGAAAGTGCATTGCTATGTGCACTAAAATAAATGTTTACACAAAATGACCAAAATATGGTAAATATTGTACGTATTACTTATTGTTATGAACGTGTCTGTTAATACATATACTTAGAGTGTGTATATGCAGCGTTGATGGTGGTTTTTGAAGGTGTTTTAAGGGGGAACTGCACTTTTTTGGGGAATTTTGCCGATCGTTCACAGTCCTTATGAGCGACAAGAAGACAAAAATCGGCTCGTTCTAAGTAGCTAGCAATGCAGCTAATTGGAGCAATCAATTTTACCCCTAAATCACTTGAAAATGCATTCAAAAACTGCCAATAATACCTTATTTACGTTCCGTAACCTGTAAAATAACAAAGCTGTAGCAACATTTTTATTGTATGAGTGAACACAGAAGAACTATTTTCCCAGGGAGTAACATATCGGCATGTTTTGGTATTAGCCGTAAAAGCTAGGTATGGCAAGAGAAAAGCTAGCTTCTACGTCAGTACGAAACACGTTTGAGTTTGTAATGCACAACACAATGCGATAGGACACCAATCTGTACTGACTGAAAAACATAAGCAATTATATTACAGTATTATATATTCTATATCTTTATATATAATATATGTATATATATATGTGTATTAGCCCATGTTTAATGTTTTGTTTGTACACAGCTAGTTCGACAGCGTATGTAGTTGTTATAACATGCATGTTGCATATATCATGATCAATATTATATTAACTCACTCGATGGACAGTCCAGCTGGCCGGAGACGTTTTTCCGGTTTATTTTGGGTTAGCACTCTGTTTATGTCGAAATAGTTTGGCTTCAAGTTTCACATTTTACAGCTTCAAAGTCACGCCGACATCACTCTCTTGTGAGTCCTCATTTGTCCAAAAATAGTAATCTTTATTGTCTGTTACCAAGTCTGCCATGATTAGAACACACTCGTGTTTGTTTCCAGAAGTGGGAACACACATTTATGGCCGGAAGTCGGAAGTGCGCTGCAATGAAAACGGAAATAAATGCGCTGAGGAAATCAGTTTGCTTAAAATGACCAAAATATGGTAAATATTGTAAATATTACATATTGTAATGAATGTGTCTGTTACTACATTGTATATCTGATGCAGTGTGTTACCTGTCATTATGTGTTGATGGAGGGTTTTGAAGTTGTTATAGAGGGTTGTGAAGGTTACAACGGTGTCTAAGTGTTTTTTATCTTTAATATCCTAAAAAAAAAGTCATGTGTTCTTGTCTCTCTTAATGATTGTAAACGATGGACAAAAAAGCGCAGTTCTCTTTAACATTGGGGACTCCCATTATCAGCATCTTATGAGCGTTTTTTTATTACAATACCATGATTGTGAACGATAGGCAAAATTCCCCAATAAGTGCAGCTTCCTTTTAGTAACAAAATTATCATTGACACGCCCCAAGAGCAGTCATTTACCCACTTCTCTGCTGCTCAACCCTGTTACTTCAAACACCAAAGCAAAGCTTATGTATGCAAATCAACATTACTGGCTGCACATAAGAGATTGAGAAAGCTGTGTTGTCCATTTGCCAGATTATTACTGTCCATTTTAATAAGTTAATTTGTTAAAACATGTATTTTTATATTAATGCATGTTGTTGTTTTCACAGTCTTAAGGGAATAGACCTAATTAGCAGTGACATGACTTGCTTGTCACTTGAATTTTCTGTTGTTTATAGTATTTAAACTCTCATTCCATAAATAAATGTGTGCAAAACAGTACTTGTTATATACATCCTGACCACGTCTTACTTTCTCGCAAATTCTAACACCATTATTGTCTCTCCTCCAGCAGCGGACACTTCACACAAGCTCAACCTTTTTTACCTCGCCAATGATGTCATTCAGAACTGTAAAAGGAAAAATGCTATGGTTTACCGTACTGCATTTGCTGATGTTCTCCCTGAAGCTTTTTTGCTGTTAAAGTAAGTATATTCTTTGGCTTTCCATTCAAGGAGTGGACATTTTGGGGCAATTTCTTTGGGTTAGCATTCAGGAAAGCAACTTACAAATATAATAATGATTACAAATTCCCAAAATGTTGTTGAATTCAGTTAACCTTTAAATGTTTTGCTTAAACCACAGAAAACATCGCTAAATAGTATTAATAAACTAGGTTAATAAATCTTTCATCAGCTGCATTTTCCAAAGCAGCAACATACTATATATGGTTGTTCCTAAATATTGTTGGAAACTTAACATACTGTAGCTGCTGAACAGGCGAGTGGCTAAATCTAACTAACTATTGAGACAAAACATTAACCACAATTAAAACAACTGCAGATCCAGAATTATAGATGACAGTGAAATATTTGGCTTCCAACAGGAGATCAACTGCAAAATCTAAACATATGTTGAGTAGATTATAAGAGAATTGCCTGATAACACAGATATCGGCAGTACATGACACTCATTAACATCAAACATCCATTAAATAGGTTACTTACCCATGCACGAATAAGTCCAACAATGTCTTTCATGATTCAATGCTTATTTGGTGGACCCATCTGGATATTTCATACTTTTGTACTTTTGGCCAAACAGCTCAATTTTTGTTTCATCTGACATCACATGGACAAAGATAAGACCTTCTGGAGGAAAGTTCTATGGTCGGATGACACGTAAATTTAGCTGTTTTGCCACAATACCCAGCAATAGGTTTGGAGGAGAAAAAGTGAGGCCTTTAATCCCAGGAACACCATCCCTACCGTCAAGCACGGTGGTGGTACTATTATGCTCTGGGCCTGTTTTGCTGCCAATGGAACTGGTACTTTACAGAGAGTAAATGGGACAATGAAAAAGGAGGATTACCTCCAAATTCTTCAGGACAACCTAAATTCATCAGCCGAGAGGTTGGGTCTTGGGCGCAGTTGGGTGTTCCAACAGGACAATGACCCCAAACACACGTCAAAAGTGGTAAAGGAATGGCTAAATCAGGCTAGAATTAAGGTTTTAGAATGGCTTTCCCAAAGTCCTGACTTAAACATGTGGACAATGCTGAAGAAAAAAGTCCATGTCAGAAAACCAACAAATTTAGATGAACTGCACCAATTTTGTCAAGAGGAGTGGTCAAAAAATCAACCAGAAGCTTGCCAGAAACTTGTGGATGGCTACCAAAAGCGCCGTATTGCAGTGAAACTTGCCAAATGACATGCAACCAAATATTAACATTGCTGTATGTATACTTTTGATCCAGCAGATTTGGTCACATTTTCAGTAGCCCCATAATAAATTCATAAAGGAACCAAACTTCATGAATGTTTTTTGTGACAAGTATGTGCTTCAATCACTATCACAAAAAAATAAGAGTTTTAGAAATTATTGGAAACTCAAGACAGCCATGACATTGTTCTTTAAGTGTATGTAAACTTTTGACCGCGACTGTATATAGTATATGTGTACATAGTATATCAATATAATGGATATATAATTGATAGTTAATATAATTGGATATTAAGAGTACCGTATGTGAAAGTTCGACTGCTACATTGTTTACTTTCGTGACGACCTCCTTAAAGTTTTGTAATCAATCAGACATATCAAGGAGCTAAAGTGGTCCAAACATGGATAAGTGTGGAGAGGGTATTTTGCATTGTTCCCATCATGCATTGTAATGGATTTAAATGGGTGTAATTTTGAAATTTTTATGATGCTTGGACATTTTCCATAATATCCACAAAGTTTAGTGAGCAGGTTGTGTTGACGTTTTGTGTTGTTTGCATATTTTTTTGGCGCCATGAATAGGGAAGGTTGTTTGGATTGGGTCATACAAGTGAATGATGTGCTGTAATCACTTTAAATCACAATTCATTGTCATTGACCTGATTTACTCACGGTGTCCGCAAAATGGCAGCCAATTTGCAGCACATGGATTGTCAAATATTTAAAATCAATTTGGTAACACCTTGCGAGCCAGATCCCTAATTAAACTCATGATGTCTTGCGGGCCAAACTGAAGACGCCTGCTGGCCGTAGTTTGAATACCCCTGGCTTAAAAAGTCCACTTTGGTAATGTTGAAGCCCTTAAATTTTGAGAAAAGTGTTTGTAAGGATCCACTCTCCAACACATTCATATTTTTTCTATGATATTTGGCTTGTATATTTGCCTCTAAAACTTTCAAATACGCCAAAATCTACACTGCTGCATGTAAATAAATAGTAGCCTTATGGCGCCTGACCACAATGCAAAAACCCAGAGGTGCCTCTAGATCCCATAGTTGCAACCCAGCAATTGTGCCATAGCGTGGCTATTTCTCAACCTAACGTAGCTGATGGCATGTTTTTTATTCTTTGGACAAGTGATTCCCTACCAAAGTGTCAAGGCATATTAGTGTGTTGCAGGAAATTATCCAATGTTACTTAACTAAACCAAATGGTTTTTATTTACCACAACTAATTGATTGATTGAGACTTTTATTAGTAGGTTGCACAGTGAAGTACATATTCCGTACAATTGACCACTAAATGGTAACACCCGAATAAGTTTTTCAACTTGTTTAAGTCGGGGTCCACTTAAATTGATTCATGATACAGATATATACTATCATATATACTATCATCATAATACAGTCATCACACAAGATAATCACATTGAATTATTTACATTATTTACAATCAGGAGTGTGGAGGGGGGGTGGGGTGGGGGGGTGGGGATATGGACATCAAGTAGTGGACATAGAGAGAGAGAGAGAGAGAGAGAGAGAGAGAGAGAGAGAGATCAGAAGGCATAAGAAAAAGAATCTGCATTTGATTGTTTACATTTGATTATTAGCAATCCGGGGAGGGTGTTAGTTTAGGGTTGTAGCTGCCTGGAGGTGAACTTTTATAGCGGTTTTGAAGGAGGATAGAGATGCCCTTTCTTTTATACCTGTTGGGAGCGCATTCCACATTGATGTGGCATAGAAAGAGAATGAGTTAAGACCTTTGTTAGTTCGGAATCTGGGTTTAACGTGGTTAGTGGAGCACCCCCTGGTGTTGTGGTTATGGCGGTCATTTACGTTAAGGAAGTAGTTTGACATGTACTTCGGTATCAGGGAGGTGTAGCGGATTTTATAGACTAGGCTCAGTGCAAGTTGTTTAACTCTGTCCTCCACCTTGAGCCAGCCCACTTTAGAGAAGTGGGTAGGAGTGAGGATCTTAGATTTTTTATTCATGCCAGCGACACATAATGACAGGTAAGAATGTAACAACAAAAATAAATAATGACAATCGCGATCAAACTCCCGACGGTTATTATTACCAGAATAAATAACAATTATCGGGAAAAAAAGTGATTGATAACCGCACATGAATAAACTTTAGTAACAACAAGCGATAGCTTGCCTCCTAGCTTAAATGCTAACATAAACACAAGGGACACTGTCTTTCCTTATTGAAAAATGTCAAAGCTCAAGCTTAACATTTACAAACACATTACTCTCTGAATAACTAAGATATTCACATTAAACATAAACGCTGTGATGTCTTAGCACAAAGTGATCGATTTATACTCGACAAAAGTGAACTCGCGTGACGTCACATAAACTAGAAGTGAAGCAATGTAAACACCCAACTTGCATTCATAAAAAAACATTCTAAAACATTAACCAAATAAAATGGAAGAAGATAAACATATTTAAACACTCAAAATACTATGACTCTTATGGACAAGAACAATAAATAATGTTTATTCTGCCTCTAAAGTTTATTGTGTTTCTATTTATTTTAGTTATTTAGAAAAAAATAAAACTTGGTTTAATGATCTTATTGTTTGTAGAAGTACTTTTTGAGCACATTCAACAATACCGCGACAATAATGATAACCGTGATAATTTTGTTTACAATAGTCGTGATATGACATTTTTACATCGTTACATCCATGGTGACAGGCGTTATTTATTTTTTATTTTACTTATTTATTTATTTGACAGGGCCAGTACAATTAAACATTGCTACCCGTAGGTAACCGATGTCAAAGTACATAAAACTTCTAGCCACAGGCTAATTTGCAACCCTCGTCCCTGGTTAGGCTTTTAAAGAAAAGTTAGGTCTCTGGTAGATGGGAGAATGTAGTTGAAGGTTGAGAAAACCTGCCTTAACCTACTAACTGTAGTTAAGACTTAATCAACACTACCTCTTCCAGTTCCATCTAAGTAGTTTAGTTTTAGTTTGTCTGAATTGCTTCAAGATGTAATTGATAAACACTCAAACTCACGAAATCCATTCTCAATGAATGATTTATCAATTATAATTCATATGCCAAGGATAAACCTCGGCCTTCTGATGCTTTCTAAGTTTACAAGCCATTAATGATGTCCACTTGATGTGAAAGCACTCACTCTAAAAGAACCATAGAATATTCTTGTGGATGTTATTGTTACATCGTTTAAATGCCACATAATTGACAGAATCATAGTCATCCTTACTGTTATCTTTCACACAGCTTTTATTTCAGCATTTAAATAAATATTTGAAAAAGTCTTACAAAATCTATAAATCTTCGGCCTCTCCTGTTATTTGTTTTTCTCTCAGACATGAAGGTGATGCCAAGGTGGTACAATCTGTGGAGAGGATACTGGGCATCTGGCAGGAGAGAAGTGTATATTCTGAAGCACTGATCACTGAGCTAAGAAATAGCTTGGTCAAAGAAGAGTCCCCACCTGTGACACCTGTGGAGCAAAAAAGTGAGCATGTCCACATTATTTTCCTCAATATCCACAGTAGGGCTGAGTAATAGAGCCCAATAGTCATGTCCCAGTATTTTATACAGAGTTTGAAAGTGTTTAAATGTAAGTCAAAACAAACACTTTTATTGGAACAACTGCACACGCAAATGTAAAGTGCATGGATTATAATTACAGTACAAAAACAATAGTCCATTATTTAGATGAGCTAAACTGCCATATTTTTCGGATGAAGGCACACTCATAATCCTTTCATTTTCGCAAATATCGACAGTGCGCCTTATAACCTGGTGCGTCGAATGTACATATTAATTCTACTTGTGCTTACCTAAGACATCGAAGCAATTTTATTTGGTACTTAGTGTAATGATAAGTGTGACCAGTAGATGGCAGTCACACAAGATTTCGTTGAGAATATAGAATATTGCACACGGCGCTCAAAAATCTGTCGAATTGTTGTAGTATGACTGTGGTAAGCCAAGAAGCCGCACCGCTTGATGCATTGCCGGTGCAATGCGGCTACTGTAAACAGACATACTGTGCTTCAACATACGGGTATTATTATGGTGGTCTATTAGGAGACATATTATTTGGCGTTTTGTTTCAACCTATTTTGCAAAAACCAACTTTTCTTACCTATTTGTTCCTGCTGTTGTGTATTTGGGATCTGGATAAGTCCCGAATGTTTGCGTGCGTCTCCCATCCTAGTCCGCGGCGTTGTCAAAAAGCTCCTTCTTTTTCTCTATCCTCTTGTTGTGGGGCATTCATCCTCCCCTGTGACCATTTATAATATAAAGTAGCGTACAGTTCTAACATATTTCTCAGTAGACTCGCTATGGGAGCGCTAAAAACTACCGGTAGAACAAAGATGACAGGGAGAAGACGTGGAGCCACGTAAATAAGGTCCCCCACAAAACGGCGCATCCTGAAGAGACGTTCAGAAAGCGGCTTGAAGATGGTCTGTAAAATATAATCTATGCAACTTTTTACCAGAGAACCACCATTACATGTTATGTAGACCACAAGGAAGTGTTTTGAATGCAGAAAAAAAAATCATAATATAACCAACCCCTTCAATGCGCCTTATAATTCAGTGTGCCAGTTGTATGAAAATAGACCTGAATAGACCTGCTCATCGACGGTGCGCCTTATAATTCGGTGTGCCCTATGGTCCGAAAAATATGGTATTGACTTAGTGATGTAAATTAATATCATAAAAAAATTATAACAGACCCTAACTCACTCTGTCTTGAGCTTTTTATTTTTTAAACATGAAAAACATGTTGTTACACTGTTAGATTTGATGTCAAATTTACACTTGTATTTATTCAAAGATCCAGTTGAGTCCAAAGCAGAGCTGCGGTCCAAAATTGTTGCAGAATTTGTGGTAAGAACATGTTGTTTATCTTTGTCCATCAAATCTACAGTTGATCCATAACTAAACTGAACACATGCTTAAAATGTTGCTGGTTTGACATTGTAACTGACTATTTTCTGTGTTTCTTCAAGCCTCAGGCATTGATAGACCAACTTTCACAACACAAGAAGTCTCTGGAGGAGGTGGACCTCAGAGAAAAACAAGTGGCAGCTATGAGGGTTGACATATGCAGTTCTGATGCGCTCAAGAAACTAAAAGGTCCCTAAATGATACACTTATCTAAGATTCTAAGTTACATCAATTTAACAATTTTTTGATATCTCCACTTGTCACCGGTCCTTATAAGCTTTTGTTTTCTTTGCTAACGTGCAGATAAGGCAGGAGGAAAGAAGTTCTCCAGGGACTTTGAAGAAGGCAGTACACAGTTACAAGAGTTTGTGAAGTTTTTTGACATACAAAACAAAACAGGGCCTCCTCTCCTGGAAGCCTTGAGCAACGCAGATATCTTCTATGAGATGCAGTACAAAGAGGTTAAGATTGTTGCAAATGTAAGTGTCCTCGTGGAAAATACTTTTTTTTTCAAGGTTAACCTTTATACGAAACTTTATAGAGTATCATGTCATATCAACACTTTATTTTTTAACCCGTCACACATGCAAATGCTCTGTATTGGGGTATTGTACTTGTTAAAAGCATAACACTCACAGGATTAATACACTGAGTGTCTCAAAAGTCTAAATACTTAAATCGTTGTAAACTTCAAAGATTCAAACTTCAAGGTGGTGTTCATTTAAATTCAGTGGCAATTATCTAAAAAATACAATTGAGTGGAAAATTTTATTTGGAAAGTGATCCATTTATAGGAAATGTAACAAACTCAATCATCGAACCCTAATTATCTGTACAGACAACTCTTTGGGTTTTTTAACACCCTTAACTGCCATGCAAGTGTTATATAATAATAATAATACATTACTTAAATCAAATAACTTGTCATGATGAAGGAATGCTGACTTATTCATCACATTTTAACATTCTTTGCTCCTAAAAGCATGGTAAGATGTTAGTTGGTGTTTGTAGTAAAACAAAAAACACCAATCCATAAATTGTAGAGGTGTCTCGATACGTTATTGATATCAGATATTGGTCCAATATCAACTAAAAAAAAGTTTCTGATTCCGATATAAGAGCTCCAATACAAGCTCGGCAACCAGTTAACATCTAAATTTTCTCCAATAAACACACAATTTTGGTCTCTTCTTGTATTTTACTGAAGTCATTTGCTAAAGGTAAACAAGGTAGGCTGTAGGATATTAGGAGCTTGCAGCTACATGCCAGCTAAGCAGAAATACTACACAAGCTAGTCATATGTAATATATGTCTTTAATTGAATAACATTGCAGTCAAAAACATGGCATTTGTCAGTATGAACAAGTATCAAACATTGTTGCATATGACTGAGAGAGACACAGTCTTCAAGGCAGAAGTCTATTAAAAAGTGTTCAATAACAAATGTGTCTGCATCATTCAACTGACTGCAACATGAGCCTAACGTAATAAACTATTGTGGTCACTCGGTGTCTCTAAAACCACAATTCCCACTTCAATTTAAAGACAGCCTAAGTCCATTCCAGACGGTTAATAATAAATAGGTTAGTCTTTTTCACACCTACCATTGTTCTCTGAGTAATTTTACATGATCAAGCCTTTTCTAACATTCCATATTACAAGGTGTATGATTCCTGCCGATATCAGATTAATATTGGCATCGGCTAATACACAAGGTTCTATTGTTGGTATCATATCCGAAGTGAAAAGTTTTTATCGGGACACACCTAGTAAATTGCGTACTGACAGTTCGATGGGTGTGCACACTTGGGAAGGAAATACCGCAGAAGATTACTGCTTCAAACTAGAGTCCATTAACTAACAGCTCTCCATTAGGTTCTTATTTTATTATTATTGTTGTTGTTGTGCCATTCTGTTCAGTGCAGCCAGATGTATGCCCAACAAAAAAAACACAAGTAAATATTTTGTAATAATCTTGTGGCAAGATTTGCAGGCATCTCTCTTGAGATAATTTCCTCCTAAGAACTGCAGTGGACTTTTTTGGTCTGGTTTGTGTTTTGAGTTACACATTTTGGGGGAAAACATTGCCCTGTTATGCAAAACCCAAATGTCCACTGGGGAGGACCCTAAATCCCAGGATATATGACAGTGGTGCAAACAAATTTTCTGTGCATAATTTCCTTAAAACCAAATTATTTAGAAACGTTTTTACATGCACTTCTGATCTTACAGGACAGTTCTAGACTTAAACTGCAGTATTAGTAATTATCAAGGGCAATAATGTTAGCATGTTGATAAAGCTGTTGGTTTGTTGTCCACCCTTTCTTCAAGGCGTACCAAACATTCGCTAACAGGGTGTCCCATCTGAAACGCAAGCTGGACAACCTAAAGGCCACCTTACCAGATCTGGATGAGTCGCCTATTCCTTCACCCTCTGCTGACGCACCGTCTCCGACAGGCTCAGAATCTCCTTTCCGTGACTTAGAGCTGACCAACCCCGATCCAGATATTGATGGCTCTGCTATGGATGAGGAAGCAGAGCCTCCAGCACCGAGTCCTTTGTCATCTATGGGAGAATCCCCCAAACATGAGTTGAATTTTGGAGAAAATGATAACCGTGAAGTAGAGGACATGGACCTGTCAGACGATGAAATGGTCAGCGGAGGCATTATCGGTAAGTGGTACCATGGCATTTTTTTTTTTTACATTTACTAGATGAATTTCAAAAAATGCAGTTTTGGAACATACTTAGCTTCCTGTTACTTTACAGTGATACCTTGGTTTCTACCTTTGTCAGGAGATTATGAATTAGTTGGCGTCTGTGTGTCAGTTATTTAGCAACATAACTCAAAAAGTTATAGGTGGATTTTCATGAAACTTTCAGGAAATGTCAGAAATGACATAAGAAACAAATGATTAAATTGTGGATAAAGGAACATTTAACATGACTTTTACCTTTACTGTAACTCAAAGACAGTGATGAGTGGAGGGAAGTGGACGAAAGAGCCACGCGGACGCTATTTTACTCTAGTGGCTTACTTTCTGCGCTTTGTATCCCTTAAACCAGTGGTTCTCAAATGGGGGTACGCGTACCCCTGGGGGTACTTGAAGGTATGCCAAGGGGTACGTGAGATTTTTTAAGAATGTCTGTCAAAAAGAACTGTGAAAAGAAATGCAACAATGCAATATTCAGTGTTGACAGCTAGATTTTTTGTGGACATGTTCCATAAATATTGATGTTAAAGATTTATTTTTTGTGTGAAGAAATGTTTAGAATTAAGTTCATGAATCCAGATGGATCTCTATTACAATCCCCAAAGAGGGCACTTTAAGTTGAAGATTACTTCTATGTGTAGAAATCTTTATTTATAATTGAATCACTTGTTAATTTTTCAACAAGTTTTTAGTTATTTTTATATCTTTTTTTCCAAATAGTTCAAGAAAGACCACAACAAATGAGCAATATTTTGCACTGTTATACAATTTAATAAATCAGAAACTGATGACATAGTGCTGTATAGCTCGGTTGGTAGAGCGGCCGTGCCAGCAACTTGAGGGTTGCAGGTTCGATCCCCGCTTCCGCCATCCTAGTCACTGCCGTTGTGTCCTTGGGCAAGACACTTTACCCACCTGCTCCCAGTGCCACCCACACTGGTTTAAATGTAACTTAGATATTGGGTTTCACTATGTAAAGCGCTTTGAGTCACTTGAGAAAAAGCGCTATATAAATGTAATTCACTTCACTTCACTTCACTTATTTTACTTTATCTCTTTTTTTCAACCAAAAATGCTTTACTCTGATTAGGGGGTACTTGAATTAAAAAAAATGTTCACAGGGGGTACATCACTGAAAAAAGGTTGAGAACCACTGCCTTAAACCAACCCCCAGACCCCGCAACCTGTGTTAACGCAAAACTTTTAAAATCACAAACCCATTGTAATTAGGGATGGGTTCCATTTACATTTCCAATTCCCGATATATTTGAGAATCGATACTGGTACTCAACGGTACCAAATTTGGGTACTTTCGTGTGTGTTAATAAATATTAATTGTTTGATAACAACCTTTTATTTTTTAATGTCCATCCATCCATTTATGATAACTGTCTTGTCCAGTTGTTATGCTGTATCTTGTTTTCTTACCAAATTTGAGTCTTACTTGCAATACAGTTGCACTTCCAAGACATAATTAAACTGCAGTACTGTATAGGTTATCTATGGTATGTTGTGTATCTAGGAAGTAGCTTTTTCCATGAAGGTAAATGTCTTTTATTACGTCGTGAAGTGTTAATACTGTGGACATTATGCCTATTACACACCAGCTCTTTGATTGTAACATTGATCTTAGTTGTAGTTTTCATTACCAAATTTGGAGGTTTTGAAATCCTCATGTAAAATTTCTAATGCTAATAGTAGCCTGTTTATGGCAAATCCAATGTAAATAAGCATCATGCGAGCACATTTTAGATGAGTGGAGCCTTACTTTATGTTCGATCGTTTACTACCAAGCATACGGTGTTGAAAATTGCAACATCACTTAAAGGGAGTTTGGCTGAGTCCGCCCTGAGTGCTGCTTGAGTGATTGTTTTCTTGAGCCGGTGTTTAGTCTGCAACCTGACGTGACGAGTCTGCAACCGGACGTGATGTCACATGCAACATAGGTATTGTAATTTGGCACCAAATGATTTTACGTGAATCAATACACAGTAGTCCCAACCAATTTTCTTATTACCTGAATTCAAATGATCCCAACTAGAGGTGGGAATCTTTGGCTATCTCAGGATTCGATTACGATTACGATTCAGGAGCTATGATTCAATAAAAAAATTGATTATTGATGCATCTTTATTATATGTACAGTATATTGATGCAGTTTAACATTTATTTTTGTTTCACTAAATAAGTGTTTATCACTTTCAACTTTTAAAAACAATGCATTTGTAATAACAAATTCCCATCACATTTTTTTAATTCATAGAAATGTGCAAAACTTAAGTGCCCTAAAATAAAAGAGCTGGTCAAATTTCTCTGTGTTGTGGCTTGCTGCAGTCAGCCAAGTTTTAGAACTGTCTGCATAACTTTATTTACAATAAATATATCGATTATCGATTATTGACTAATCGATTTTATAATTGTCCACGTCCGAATGGCGATGCATCTAAAAAGCGATTATTTCCCCCACCTCTAATCCTAATTTATCTCTCCCACCTCGATTGTGACAGTTGACAATTGCACACGTCGGCGGCATTATTAGTATCACTAGTTGAATGATCAGTGACAATAGGCGTGATACAAACAAAGCTTTCTAACATGGCCAACGGCAATGCATTGTGGGAAATGTAGAAAACTCCAAACCCCTCTATAGGCATTGATTACATAAAAGCAGACTGTCTGAAGGCCTATTTGCCTGATACTGAGAAATACGCAGTGCACTTGAATGCCTCACCAGTTCATGGAGCGCATACCATGAGTGGAGGATTTTTATTATAGTACATCTTCTCAAAAGACAATAGTAAAGGCAATTCTACTTGGATATAAAGTATTTTAGAGTCGTCCGAGTACAGCTCGTGCCAATTTAGTATTCACTAAAAATTTGTCAACACATGGCCATTGTCTAAATAGCTGGTGACACTAGTAAATACCAAGATAATTGTGTCTTGCCTACAGTGTAATATGCTCGACCATGTTGGTAATAGTGTCATGGTTTCCGGCGTTATACTGTAAATGCTTTGACACTGGGATCGGTAGTTGATAGAGGTAAACAGCAATTCTTACAGTATTGTGATATTGTTAAACAGAGCAGGCCTAAAGAACTTGGTGACACTAGTAAATACCAAGATAATTGTGTCTTGCCTACAATCTAATATGCTCGACCATGTTGGTAATAGTGTCATGGTCTGGGGCGTTATACTGTAAATGCTGTGTCACTGGGATCGGTAGTTGATCGAGATAAACGGCAATTCTTACAGTATTGTGATATTGTTAAATAGAGCAGGCTTTAATAACTTGCCAACATGGCCATGGGATGATAAGGACCCTATACACACATCCAGTATGACAAATACCTTGCTGGGAAAGGTGAAGGTGATAAGATGGCAAAGTATATCTACAGTATATTTAGACCTGAAGTCAATTGAGCACCTGTAGAGCTTCCTCTAGCGGCAAGGTGTCTTAACACCCACCAGCTCTATAATGTCATCATGGAGTGGAGACTGATACCACTAACAACCTTTACAGTTGTGGTGAATTCCAAGCACAAGATGATTGAGGCAGAGCTAGATAACTCCAAATATTATAACAGGTTACAATTTGGACATGTTCACTCTGACGTGTACTCGCTTGTGTTGCCAACTATTTAGACAGTTTTACACTGGCTATTTTAAAGTATATCCAAACTTAATCTCTGTAGTATTGTCTGCAGAGAAATATGCTACAACGCAGGGTTTACCCTAGATTGGCAAAATATCTATAGTGGTGGGGGCGTGGTCACCATGACATCATCACATAATTTGCATAAGCTGATATGATTTTCTTTAGAAACGCCACAAAATTGTATACATACATGTAAAACCAAATATGTTACTATAAATCAGTATCAATATATATTTTATATCGTTTTGCCATATTTTCCATTATTGCTGCTTATTGTACAATGTACTTTGAGAATGTTTTAAATGTTTACAGATTCTTATTGACTTTTTAAAAAAAAATTACTAGCAAGAAATTTAGCATCTTTTTTTCTGTTGTTATTATCGAATGTACTCGTGTTCAGAGACTCTACTTTCGTCCCTCGATGTCCCTGACAAAAGAGGCGAGCTGCAGGGAGCATGACGTCACACTTGCTTCACGCTGCTGCTACCGTTGGACTTTCTCTCCTTAAAAGATTTCGCTATCCTCTTAATTTTTGCACATTTTGTAGATCGTTGTCCGCAGGTATATCTAGGATATATTAAAGTTACGTCCACATCGCAGACATGCCGACAACACTCCAGGCAATGGCGTGCGTCTTGTTTACATCCGGTTTCGGCAGTGCTGTTTTCGATGATCAAAATATTTTTCCAGCGGCCGAGTTCACGGTGCTTCACTTGCCAATAGTGCGCAAATAATTAAAGTTAAAGTTAAAGTACCAATGATTGTCACACACACATTAGGTGTGGTGAAATTTGTCCTCTGCATTTGACCCATCCCCTTGTTCACCCCCTGGGAGGTGAGGGGAGCAGTGGGCAGCAGCGGTACCGCGCCCGGGAATCATGTTTGGTGATTTAACCCCCAATGCCAAGCCATATATATATCCATATATAATATATATATATATATATATATATATACATTTATTTATATATATATATATATATATATATATATATATATATATATATATATATATATATATATGTATATATATATATATATATATATATATATATACTACCGTTCAAAAGTTTGGGGTCACATTGAAATGTCCTTATTTTTGAAGGAAAAGCACTGTACTTTTCAATGAAGATAACTTTAAGCTAGTCTTAACTTTAAAGAAATACACTCTATACATTGCTAATGTGGTAAATGCCTATTCTAGCTGCAAATGTCTGGTTTTTGGTGCAATATCTACATAGGTGTATAGAGGCCCATTTCCAACAACTATCACTCCAGTGTTCTAATGGTACAATGTGTTTGCTCATTGGCTCAGAAGGCTAATTGATGATTAGAAAACCCTTGTGCAATCATGTTCACACATCTGAAAACAGTTTAGCTCGTTACAGAAGCTACAAAACTGACCTTCCTTTGAGCAGATTGAGTTTCTGGAGCATCACATTTGTGTGGTCAATTAAACGCTCAAAATGGCCAGAAAAAGAGAACTTTCATCTGAAACTCGACAGTCTATTCTTGTTCTTAGAAATGAAGGCTATTCCAAAAAATAGTTTGGGTGACCCCAAACTTTTGAACGGTAGTGTGTGTATATATATATATATATATATATATATATATATATATATATATATATATATATATATATATATATATATATATATATATATATATATATATATATATCCATACGGTAACGATCCGTTCTGCTGGTGTAGTGTATTATATTAGTGTGGTTTTGATATGCTGTTCATTTTTCCCATGATCACAAATATACCGTCTGTGCCTGAAAACGTATTGGCGGAGAATGAGGAAGTGTTGTTGTGTGTCTGGGGAAGGACGGAGACAAAAGTGGGAGGTAAAACCTGTTGGAATTGTGCCGTTTGTTATCATAAGATTGGCAATAAAAGTTGAAGATAGCGTTAGACTTGGTCTGACTTCTTCTGGCGGCCACATTACAATATATTACTTAAATTTGTTTTCAGGTTTAAAAAAAAAAGAAGAAATTTGAAGATGTGGCGGCAATGAAAATGCTGTGGCGGTGCGCCACATTAAGTTACATTAAGGGGAAACCCTGCAACGGTTGTGAGGGCTGTACTCACTTTAATGAAATGCTGTAATTGTATTCGATCTTTAAGTTGATATCGGTACTGTTTGCCAAGATAACCAAAAAACAGTTTATTCCCCCTGGCTATCAATCTTCTGAACTGTCTCCGATCATCCAACTCACCACCCCTGACAACACATGGCAAATAAAGCTGTTACTAATTCTGCCTCGTCAAGCTGCATAATACAAAGTTAGATCCATCTATTTAACACAACACAATGCTGAAGCTTTTTTTAGTTGTTTTTGTTTATTTTTTACAGTTGACGAGCAAATCAAGGTCCCTTCAACATCGGATCCAATCCATCCATCCGATCCCATCGGTAAAAAGACTGAGCCATTCAAAGCAACAGCTCAGCCTTCACCTGATCCATATGCTACACCTGTACCATCTCCGACACACAGTGTGGAAAGTGTTGACATGAGTAAAATCGGCTCCATCCTCAGCAGTATAAGTTCGTCTATGAGTACCACAGGTGAGAATACTGGGGATACAGCAGAATAAAGGTCTTAAAGTTAAGACTTTATGCTGTCATTTGGACAGTTTACTTTTATATTGGGCATGGGCATTTGACTAAATTTCCCTGATTGTTTATTTGGTTATTTATTTCAAATCTTTTTATTTTTACTATCATTAGCCAAATTGGGTGTCAAGTGTCTCAACAAGGTATCATTAATCAATTAACAAGTTCACGCAATCACAAAATTCTTAATAAACAATTATTTGATTAGAGGGCATACTTTATACCCTGCCCAGACACAAATATTTTGAGGTGTATTGCAAGATCATGTAAAAGGATGATAAAACTTAGTGTTGTAAATACAGAATTTGTTTAATTACATTGTGTGCATGTACTTAATGTGGCGATCGATCACTCTTTTTCTATATTCAAAATGATTTCAGACTTAAACAACAACAACAAAATAATAATAAAGCAACAATGAACTTTAAAAAAATTCAAAAAGCATTCACTGGGTTTGGACATTTTGAATGTGAAGTTTCAAGCATTCTGCAACCAATCAAAACAAATATGTTGTTCAAAAAGTAAATAATAGCATCAGCATAAATGTTAATATGCTATGTTTTGCTATGTGTATCAACTCAAGTATGTTCAATATGTTATTTGGCTTAGTGTATAAATCTAGCTCGCGGAATAAAGAAAAAGTAATTATCAAAGTACATAAGGAGACTATTAGGTATTATTAATATGCCGTCAATGTCAACTTAAACATGGATTCTGTTTGTGAACAAAAGCTCAAAGAGAGTCAACTGAGTAAGAACCAAAGCAGGTAGTTGACCAAATAAGTTAGCTGAATTTATTCACTTTGCACATTTGTTGAACAGAGCCTTGACTATTTGGCAACGTTATATATAATGGGAAATAATGTCTTCAACCTTCAAAGGAAATGTGTATTTACAGAGATTTACAATTAGTGTGTTCTTCTTTTTAATATAGGACCATCAGTGGCGAGTCCCTCTGCCGCTAGCCCTTATTCACCAGTAGAAACCATACCTACTGTCTCTCAGGATGCTCTGGTTGACATCCTGTCAAAGGTGGACGTGATTCCTGCAGATCTCCTTAGTGCTCTGTCTAAGGTCCAGACACAAGTTGGCCTTGAGGGTGAGATATTTTTAATTATACATCAGCAGCCTTATTCTATATACTGTTCCAGTGTGAAGTTTACATTATACCCATCATGGGAATGAAAGCCATTTCAATGTTGGGGCTTAAATGGTTAATTTTATGCATTTTTCGATGCATTTAATGTTCTTTGTGGGTCAAAAGCCACCCTCACTAATCTTTGGCTAGAAAGTTTCCCCTTGAACAGACACTTTTAGTAGCCATTAACAATCTTCTGGCATCATTTTGGCTGGATGTTTTAATAACATATAATGCAGACTTTAGTTTATTCATATTGATTGTTTTATACTTTTAATGATAGTTTATACGGCTGAGGCCCTGAAAAACTAATTTCAGAAGCTTAAATTTAGCTTACTTTATCAAATTTCATATAAATCATCAAATTCTCATTTCTAAATTATATACTTATGGAGTTAGAGGAGTTGCACTGGACTGGTTAACCAGCTATTTACAACAATGACAGCAATATGTTGAGATTGATGATTATAGATCAGAATGTATGAATATTGAATGTGGAATTCCACAAGGTTCGATTTTAGGACCCAAACTTTTTATTTTATATATAAATGATATTTGTGAGGTTTCGAAAATTTTACAGTACGTATTATTCGCAGACGATACAAATTTATACTGTTCAGGAGATGACTTGAAAACCTTAGCCGATAATATTGAAGAGGAAATGGTTAAACTAAAATTGTGGTTTGATGTAAATAAATTATCTTTAAACATGGAAAAGACTAAATTTATGGTATTCAGTAATAAAAGAAAGATAGAAGCTAGTTTATCCATAAACAATGTGAAAATTGAGAAGGTGTCTGAAATCAGATTTCTTGGGGTCATCCTAGATGAAAAGTTGACATGGAGAGCTCATATTTTGCATGTGAAAAATAAGGTATCTAAAAGTTTATTTATTTTGAACAAGGTTAAATACAGTTTCCCTTATAATACAACGAGAATGTTATATTGCTCAATTATTCTACCTTATTTCAATTATTGTGCAGAAATATGGGGAAATACATATCACAGCAACATAATGCCTTTATTTCTTTCACATAAAAGAGCAATTCGTATCGTTTTTACAGTAGGATACAGAGACCACACAAATCCACTCTTCATTAGGTCAGGATTATTAAAACTAAAAGACATTGTAGAATTGCAAACTCTATTAGTGATGTTCAAAGCTAGAAATAAAGTTCTTCCGTAGGACTTACAAAAGTTATTTGTGTTCACGTCAGAAGATGAGAACCACAGAAGGCCGTATGACTTTAAACATCCAAGAGTGCGAACAAATATGAAGCAAATGTGCTTGTCTGTTGCTGGTGTGAAAGCATGGAATTCTCTAGACAAAGACTTAAAAAGTTGCAAGAATATCTTTGAATTTAAAAAGAGTTACAAAAAGAGACAACTGGAACTATATCAAACTGATTTTTGATTTTGATTGGAACGTGTCATTTTGAAAATGTTTAGACGAAAATTAAAAGTATGTTGGAGTTCGGGTGTTGGTGGAGGGAGCAGTGATAAAGTCATCTGAATAATTTGTGTTAAAAAGGGGGCAGATAAATATAAGAATAGTATTCTTCCATCTGCTCCGATCTGATCATGGAAATGTATAAGAAACAAAAAAACAATGAAAGTGTCATCTGTATATGGCTTGTATATATGCATTTTCATGAAAGGAATAAAAATAAATGATTATGATGATGAAATTTTAACACTAAATTTGCAAATTTCCATTGGACTTGATGCTCTCCAACACAAGCTTCCTTTTTGAATGGCACCCTCAAAGTCCATGGCAAAGTACTGTAAATCTAGCTTCTCAGTGGACGAACAGTGACACTAATGTTCCAGCTGTTTCCAGTTCATAGTAGGTTCTGGGTTGTTTCTGAACATCCAAACCCACTTCCTCATCCTGCATGAGAGTGCCATTTACCAAACTATGGCAGAGTGATGACATCCAAAAAATGTGTACTTGTGTACAACGTCAGTCTACCCCAGGGCAGCTGTGGCTACAAATGTAGCTTACCACCACCAGGTGTGAATGAATGATGGGTTCCCACTTCTCTGTGAGCGCTTTGAGTATCTAACAATAGAAAGGCGCGATATAAATCTAATCCATTATTATTATTATTACAACGTAGGGCTGTATTCGACTAAGGATTGTCATAGTCAATCTGATTTGTTCGATTTTGCCCATTGTCGACTATGAGCTCTATCTGCTCTATCGGACCACCAATAAGACACCACCAATAAGACAATCAAACTTTAAGATCTAAAGGAAGTTAAAAGTCATAACAAGGGTTCTGTATGTGAACCAGCATAAGGATTATTAGCATTGCCAAAGGGGAGCAGTGAGAGAGGTCTTCTGCTCGAGCAAGCTTGTAGAAGCTACACCCCGTCGCTAGTGTGTTCAATAAGGGTTGTCTCATCCCGAGGGGCTCTGCTTCCCCCATCTTGGAGCATCTTCCCAACACACCCACTGTTCGCTGGGGGACTCGGATACTTAACTCACCTCTCCCCCACAGAGGGAGTTTAATGTCTGACAATTCAACTGTGAGATTGATTGCCAAATGAAGCTCCTCTGAATCAAATCGTCGAATAATCGACTATTATAAGACACCCCTATTACAATTGTTTGTTTGTTTATCTGCATTTGTTTAGAAATTGCTCCTTTGGTAAATAATCACCCAACTTGTGTAAGGTTATAATTATCGTTCTTAGATCATCACTGACTTCCGACGTGCAGTCAAACAAATTTTTGTATGCTGCCAGGGGCACTATCAGCTGCGGTCAGCCATGGTCATGAACAAGAAGTTAATAGAGCTTATCAAGACATTCTGGAACCCTCCCACCACCTCTTAAAAGATTTAGCTGACTGTATATTATTTGAGCATGTATGTATAATTTGACCCTGTGTAAATTAACTGCCAACTGTAAAATCTACATCAAGCTGAATGGAAGTCCAGAAGCAAGAGTAATTGTTGTCCATGACATCAAGGACCTGGACAATTTTTAAAGTTTACACGGCTACCACAACAACGATGATAATGGACTCTGACAGAAAACAAGCACCTAAATTCAGCATCGGCACTACTATGTTCCAAGGGACGACTAAACAAGAGGACCTAGATTCAGGATTGCATCCACCTACACTTATAGAGATTATTGAAACAACATCAAAGTTTGTTGAACAAGAAAATATGGAACTAAAAAATTTCTGCAACAAAGATCACAAAAACCAGGATTTGGAAAATGATATAGATCCAGATACAAATTTTTTCTCCCACATCAGTAATAGTTGTTTTTATTATACAGATGATCAATATAATAGCAACATTGAATGTGATAACAAATTGTCAATTATTCATTTTAATAGTAGAAGCTTGTATGCAAATTACAACAACATTAAGAACTTTTTGGAACACATCAACGAACCCTTCAAAGTGATTGCTGTCACAGAAACATGGATTGATGATAAAAAAGGAATAGATTTTGATCTGGAGGGATATGAACTAAACTACATCAACAGAACCAACAAAAATGGAGGAGGAGTAGCTGTGTACGTGATGAAGAACCTGAACTACAAAGTGGTAAAAAACATGTCATTTGCCATAGATAATATCTTAGAATGTATAACCATTGAACCATGTCAGGAAAAAAGCAAAAACATATTCATCAGTTGTATATATAGATCACCTAAATCAAGTATAGAAACATTTGAAGAATGGATCAAGGCAACTTGCATGGACAATGGTCAAATAATAATGTTCTTATGTGGTGACTTTAATATTGACTTATTGAACCCCAACAAGCAAAAGTCTGACTTCATTGATACAATGTACAGCATCAGTCTATATCCTAAAATCACAAAGCCAAGCAGAATCACAGGACAATGTGCCACGCTTATTGATAATATTTTTACCAATGATTTTGATAATAACACTACAAGTGGTCTACTTATAAGCGACGTTAGTGATCATCTGCCAGTTTTTACAATGCATGATGGAAACTACAAGAAGAACATGGAAGACAAAAGGACATTTCGAAGACTATGCACAGAGAAGAGGATGACTGCCTTCAAAATTGAGCTACAAAAGCAAGATTGGGACAATGTGTATAATGAAAAAGAGGTTGATGAAGCATATGAACATTTCTTAAACAAGTTCATAATACTTTATGACAAACATTGTCCATGGATACAACTCAGTAACAAGCAGAGAAAGAATAATCAACCATGGATGACAAAATGATTAAAAAATGCTTGTAAGAAGAAGAATACACTATATAGAAAATTTATAGCACAAAGAACTATAGAGGCAGAAATTAAGTACAAAAAGTATAAAAACAAGTTAACAGACATACTACGATCATGTAGAAAATAATATTACAGTGAATTATTGGACAGGAACAAAAATAATATGAGAGCAACATGGGGCATCCTCAATAGCATTATTAAAAATGGAACTAAGAGGGACTACCCTCAATACTTCTTAGATGCAAATAAAAAAAATGACAACATAAAGGAAGTAGTTGAAAGCTTCAATAATTATTTTGTAAATATTGGACCAAAATTGGAAGAAAGGATTCCAGACCCAGTTCCAATTGAGGACTATAATGATACCATAGAGCGAAATCCCAACTCCATGTTCCTCAGTAATGTGACACAGGAGGAAATAGTTACAATCGTGAAAAAATGTAAATCTAAGACTTCAACTGATTGTAACGGAATTGATATGGAAACGATAAAAAAGGTTATTGAAGAGATCTCAGGACCATTAATGTATATTAGTAACCTATCATTTCAAACAGGTACATTTCCAAACAAAATGAAAATAGCTAAAGTTGCACCAATTTATAAGACTGGAGACAAACATCAATTTACAAATTATAGACCTGTTTCTCTACTTCCACAATTTTCTAAAATCATTGAAAAACTGTTCAATAACAGATTAGCAAGTTTCATAAATAAAAATAGAATACTCGAAGAGAACCAATATGGATACAGATCTAATGTTTCAACTTCAATGGCTTTAATTGAAATTACAGAAGAAATTACCAATGCAATAGATAGTAAAAAATGTGCGGCAGCGGTTTTTATGGATCTAACTAAAGCATTTGACACAATTAATCACAATATTTTAATAAAAAAACTAGAACGATATGGCATCAGAGGGTTAGTCTTAAACTGGATAAGAAGTTATCTAACGAACAGGAAACAATACGTGAAGCTAGGCGAACACACGTCTACAACGCTAAATATATCCTGTGGTGTACCTCAGGGATCAATACTAGGACCTAAATTATTCAATCTCTATATAAATGACATTTGTAAAGTTACAAAAGATTTAAAGTTAGTATTATTTGCGGATGATACAACAGGGTTTTGTTCAGGAGAGAACACACAGGAGATAATACAAATAATAACAGAAGAAATTAACAAAATAAAAAGATGGTTTGACAAAAACAGACTCGTTGAATCTTAGTAAAACTAAAATAATGCTATTTGGTAACAGTAGAAGAGAAAGTCAAACACCAATACAAATAGATGGAATAGAAATTGAAAGAGTAAACGAAACCAAATTTCTAGGTATAATGATTGATGATAAATTGAACTGGAAATCTCACGTAAAAAATATACAACATAAAGTTGCAAGAAACACGTCAATAATGAATAAAGCAAAACATGTTCTAGACCAAAAATCCCTTCATATTCTCTACTGCTCACTAGTGTTACCATATCTGAGCTACTGTGTAGAAATATGGGGAAATAATTACAAAAGTACACTTCATTCATTAACGGTGTTACAAGAAAGATCAGTTAGAATAATACATAATGTTGGATATAGAGAACATACAAACCCTTTATTTATTGAATCAAAAATACTGAAATTCCACGACACAGTGAATTTGCAAACAGCTAAAATTATGCACAAAGCAAACTATAACCTGCTACCCAAGAATATACAACAATTCTTCTCAAAAAAAGAGGAGAAATATAATCTTAGAGAAAAATGTAATTTAAAACATTTGTACACACGTACAACACTTAAGACCTTCAGTATATCAGTATGTGGAATTAAATTATGGAATGGATTAAGCAAAGCAATCAAACAATGTACTAATATGATACACTTCAAGAAACTCTTCAAACTTAAAGTGTTTACAAAGTACAAAGAAGAAGAACCATGACAAACATTCTCAATTTATTTCATCCATCCATTCATTCATTCTTAAAGTAATCTTACTTATCTCATCATATGAAATATGACTTACTTCACCAATTATTATTATTAAATTCTTACTATTATTTATTTATTTATTTTTATTGTGATTACTTATGGAGTTTATTGTGAAAAAATTGTGAACAGGAAGTGAACAAAAAGTTTTTCAACTGTTATGTAAAGAAAAGGGGTAGGATTAAATAAGCTCTGCTTCTTCCTACTCCTTTTCGAACATGTTGAAAAGAAACTGGAAATTGTGATGTATCATGTTGTATGCTTGCATGTTCGAAATAAACTCAAACTCAAACTCAAACTCAATTAGAGAAAATCCAAGTACCGAGTTCTTGTTTTTAAAAATCATTCAGATGTATGATGGCTTTCTCCTTTGAAATTCACAATTCAAATGCATTTATTAAAGTGCGTGAAATTAACAGGACATTTAAGCCCATGATGAGTGTATGTGCAGTGTGTCCTGAAGGTATTCATGGTGTTTAATTTTTCCACATTTTGTTGTGTTACAGCCTTATTCAAAAATGGATACATTTTTCCCTCCAATCTACAGACAATCCATGAAAAATGTGTTTTCTGTAATTTTCTGCAAATGTATTAAAACTTTAAAGAAGTAAGAAATCACCCGTATGTAAGGATTCACAGCCTTTGCCGTGAACCTCAAAATTGAGTGCAGGTGACTGATCATCCTTGAGATGTTTCAACAGCTTCAACACAGTCCTTGTATAGTGAATGCAGTCGATTTGGAGAAGCACACTCATGTCTACATAAAGTCCCAGAATGCATGTCAGCAAAAACAAAATATGAAGTCAAAGGAATTGACTGTAGACCTCCGAGACGGGATGATATCCAGGCAAAAATCTGAGGAAGGGTATACAAAAAAATGTGCTGGTTCTAATAAGCACTGTGGCCTCCATCATCCATAATAGGAAAAAGTGCAGAATCGTCAAGATTATTGTAAGAACTGACTGACTAAACTAAACTATTAAGGATGACAGGCCTTAGTCTGGGAGGTGACCAAGAACCTTATAGTCACTCTGATGGAGCTAAAGCGTGTATTGATGGCTATAGAACAACCACATATGCAGCAATACACCAGTCAGGCTGGCCAGACAGTAGCACATGGCAGCCTGCATGGAGTTTGTCAAAAGCCACCAAAAGGACTCTGACCATGAAAACATTTTTGGTGTGATTAGACAAATACTGAACACTTTGAATAAAAGGTGAAATGTTTGGAGGAAACCATGCTCCACTCATCAAACAGTGAAGTATACATACGGTACATGCAGACTTGTCTCAGGTTACAGGGAAAGATGAATGCAGCAATGTACAAACCCCGTTTCCATTTGAGTTGGGAAATTGTGTTAGATGTAAATATAAACAGAACACAATGATTTGCAACTCCTTTTCAACCCATATTCAATTAAATGCACTACTAAGACAAGATATTTGATGTTCAAACTCATAAACTTTATTTTTTTTTTTGCAAATAATAATTAACTTAGAATTTCATGGCTGCAACACGTGCCAAAGTAGTTGGGAAAGGGCATGTTCACCACTGTGTTACATGGCTTTTCCTTTTAACAACACTCAGTAAACGTTTGGGAACTGAGGAGACACATTTTTTAAGCTTCTCAGGTGGAATTCTTTCCCATTCTTGCTTGATGTACAGCTTAAGTTGTTCAACAGTCCGGGGGTCTCCGTTGTGGTATTTTAGGCTTCATAATGCGCCACACATTTTTAATTGGAGACAGGTCTGGACTACAGGCAGGCCAGTCTAGTACCCGCACTCTTTTACTATGAAGCCACGTTGATGTAACACGTGGCTTGGCATTGTCTTGCTGAAATAAGCAGGGGCGTCCATGGTAACGTTGCTTGGATGGCAACATATGTTGCTCCAAAACCTGTATGTACCTTTCAGCATTAATGGCGCCTTCACAGATGTGTAAGTTACCCATGCCTTGGGCACTAATACACCCCCATACCATCACAGATGCTGTTTTTTTAACTTTGCGCCTATAACAATCCGGATGGTTCTTTTCCTCTTTGGTCCAGAGGACACGACGTCCACAGTTTCCAAAAACAATTTGAAATGTGGACTCGTCAGACCACAGAACACTTTTCCACTTTGTATCAGTCCATCTTAGATGAGCTTAGGCCCAGCGAAGCCGACGGCGTATCTGGGTGTTGTTGATAAACGGTTTTCGCCTTGCATAGGAGAGTTTTAACTTGCACTTACAGATGTAGCGACCAACTGTAGTTACTGACAGTGGGTTTCTGAAGTGTTCCTGAGCCCATATGGTGATATTCTTTACACACTGATGTCGCTTGTTGATGCAGTACAGCCTGAGGGATCGAAGGTCACGGGCTTAGCTGCTTACGTGCAGTGATTTCTCCAGATTCTCTGAACCCTTTGATGATATTACGGACCGTAGATGGTGAAATCCCTCAATTCCTTGCAATAGCCGGTTGAGAAAGGTTTTTCTTAAACTGTTCAACAATTTGCTCATGCATTTGTTGACAAAGTGGTGACCCTCGCCCCATCCTTGTTTGTGAATGACTGAGCATTTCATGGAATCTACTTTTATACCCAATCATGGCACCCACCTGTTCCCAATTTGCCTGTTCACCTGTGGGGTGTTCCAAATAAGTGTTTGATGAGCATTCCTCAACTTTATCAGTATTTATTGCCACCTTTCCCAACTTCTTTGTCACGTGTTGCTGGAATCAAATTCTAAAGTTAATGATTAGTTGCAAAAAAAAAAAAGTTTATCAGTTTGAACATCAAACATGTTGTCTTTGTAGCATATTCAACTGAATATGGGTTGAAAATGATTTGCAAATCATTGTATTCCGTTTATATTTACATCTAACACAATTTCCCAACTCATATGGGAACTGGGTTTGTACTTAGACATTCTAGATGAAAAAAATACTCCTTTACCTAAGACTGGGGCAGCAATTTATTTTTCAGCAGGACAGCAATTTTAAGCACACAGCCATAATATCAAAGAAGTATCTTCAGGACAACTCTGTGAATGTCCTTGAGTGGCCTGACCAGAGCCCTGCCTTGAATTAGAAGCCTATTGAACAACTCTTGAGAGATGTGGAAATGTCTGTGCACTGATGCTTCCCATTCAACCTGATGGAATTAGAGAAGTGCTGCAAAGAGGAATGGACGAAACTGCTCAAAGATATGTGTGCCAAGCTTGTGGCACCATTTGCAAAAAGACTTGAGGCTGTAATTCCTAGAAAAGGAGTATCAATAACATATTGGGTTAAAGCTGTGAATACAACACAAAAGTAAGGAAAAGTGAAGTGCTGTGAACACTGCTGACTGTGCTTGTATTTGTCTGTTTTGTATACTTATTTATTAATAATTCTGTATCTTTCTTCAACTAGGCATCACTTCTCTTCTGAGCAGCTCTGCTCCAAAAGTACCGGCCGAGTCCTCCAATACAGGCAAGACTCCTCCCTCTTCCTCATTTACTACAGCTTCAGCAGCTCCCACTGAAAGCTCCACTGCCTCCTCTGCTACACTTGTGCCTTCATCATCATGTAACGCCGGTATCGAGCAGAGTACAGGCTCCCTGGTGCCTGCTCAGAACAAGCCACTGTCTGCCCCGATGCAGGATGTCCACATAGACAAAGAAATGGAAGCAACAAAATCAGACAGTTTGGAATCTAAAATTCACAACTTCCTGCAAGGCAATCCTGCTTTTAACAACTTTGACCTTAGTTTCACTGTGAATACACCTCAGAGGGTGGATAGCCTGAGCCCAGGAACAGGAACAGACACACAGGATGGGACCCCAGTGCGGGATGAGGGGGGAGGCACCCCAACCCAGGATGAGGTTATGGACATGCCAGTAGGGCCAAAAAGTGTGGGGCCAAAATCCAAAGCCGGCCAGAACAATCTACAGAACCCAGAGACCAGCAAATTGCACTTGCAGGCAATTGTAGGTCAGAACGGGCAGGGGTATCAACCATACCCATATGGAGACAAGAATATGACAGGACCTATTGCACAATTCCAGCCAATTTCCACTCAAGGTGGAGGTCCAGGCAACATAGGTAGTGCACAGACCTTTGAGGGCATGGGTGACGGAGGGTGGTATGGTAAGACATACTCTGAGGGGGGCTTCCAGCAACCCACAGGTTACAATGTGACGATGCCTGCTCAAAACCAGACATCAGGTGTGTTTGATTTCCAAGCAAAACAAACTGCGGAACCTCAAGGGTTTACTTCTCAGCAAACTTCTTCAGATTTCTTTAGGATCCTCCTTCCCCCTGTCCCTAAGTTACCACCCCCTCCAAGGGTCTTTGACCAACCACCTTCGGGGACCAACCATCCAATGGCACACGCAGAGAAGCCGGCAGCACCCCAAACAGACTTTGGGGAATTGCTTCAGAACAGAGGTGTACCTGGGATGGTGGTCCAAGACCATGGACCCAAGTCAATGTTTCATACAGATGAAACATTGTATGGCAACCCTGAGGACCAAAATCCTCCTCCAGACAACATGCACTACCCACAAGACCATGAGCATTATCATGAAGACGTCCACCACCACCGCGGTCCTCGCTTCCAGAACAGCCCGTACAGCACACCAGATGCTCCTTTCTTGCAACGGGGTAGCCTTAGACCTCACCCCCCCAGAATCAGGGGACGCCTGACTCCCCCTCACGCACCCTCACAGGATGCTTTTTACAACCAGGATTTCCAGAGACCGAGCCCCCCTCGTCCTCATAATGCGCCGCGAAGACCACCCCCTCCGCCCCGTTTTGAAATGCGCCCCCCTGGCTTGCGACCTCCACCTCGTCCCCCACACCCAGCACACCTGTTCCCTAGGGGCCCTCCTCGTGTGCCTTTTCCCCGTTTTCATGGTCCCGAACCGAGATTGAGAGGCAAGCGTTTAGTACCCATGGGAGGGTTGAATCCTGGTCCCATGTTTGCTCCGAAAAGACCATTCCCACCCCCACGGTACTAACTGTTCAAGTAGTTCAGACAAACCGCTACAAAAGGTCCAGTCACTGGCATGGGTGATCACTGACTTAAGAGGGCGGCCATTAGTGCTGCATTAGAGGCGATTATAATAAGAAACAACACAAAAACTATATCTAAGATGGAGAACTTGTCAAGAATCAAGAAATAATGGAAGAGAACAGACCTCACCAGGAAAGAATCCAGATGCTCCCAGGAGGCTGCGGAGGAAAAGACAGAAGATTAAAGAAAAAAAGAGGTGCATATTTACTTACATCTTTCACTTTTTTTTATTCCCAGGTTGAAGCTTTTCAGTAAATATGTAATTAATCGTCAGTTTGATACAGTTCACATTGTGTGCATGGTATGTGCATGTGGTCAAGTGTCTTTAGCTAGCCTAGAAAGTATCAAAAGGAATTATTTTATGCTTAATGTCAGCTGTTATTTTAGTTTTGTTAGCAGTTTCATACCGGCCATTTTCCCACCGACAAAATATCTCCTAAATAAATATGACGTATTTTTTTAGTTTTGTGTACAATTTATCTTTCTTCTGCAAGACACATTAGCATGATGGACAGTAAGTTAAGACTCTAAAATCTAGATTTGAAGTTATGGTCTCTTCACTAGTACGGACGTTCGCCTTGGCAATAGTTCTATAGAGATTTCTTTCAGCCTCCCGCCCATTGCAGAAGCAGTCAATTTTTTGGAAGAAGAAGGAAGATGCTTCAGTTTCATTTATTTGTACTAATAAAAGTTGGATTTTCAAAAAACCTGTGTTGTTTCTGCATCACCCTCATTCTTGAGTGCCTTTCACCATTGAGATCGCCAACATCCCAGCAACAAAAGCATTTCAATCTGTCTGAGCAACAATTTAACAAATAAGCATACCACAAAAAGGAAGACAATTTGCGTTTGGTTGATTAAGTCCTTGTTGTTACAGTGCTGCTGGGCAGTAAATCTTGGATAGAAATCCTTTAGAATTTGTAAGGAACATGGAGCAGAGCGGAGAATGTGGCCCTATGAAAAATCCACCAAATCTTCTCTGCCAGTTCCGAACACCATATTCTGTCATTGACTCTCGTTTAGTGGATTGAATGATGGAAGTTTTGAAGAAGCAAGGCACATTGGGACATTTTAAAATTTATTGATGGAACAAACAGGATCCTTGAAAGAACCATACACAGGCGCAACTGCCTGGCACCTCCCCATGCTGGTCTCAAGCCTGGTCACACACTGCTATGTGGGATGGCACCACATTCTTCTACTAGCATTTGTTGCAAGTCAGCCAATGTGGCTGCGTTGGTCACTCTTTGTGGAACGCCTACGCTGATCCCACAAGTGTTCAATGAGGTTGAGCACAGAATTGCTGGCAAGTCAATCTATCCTGGAATTTCTGACAATCCGTTTTCTGTGGGGGCAAGTGTTTGTCGTCTTGAAGGATAGAGTTTGTTCCCAGACTGTGACGATACGGGAGTGCCACTTTACGCCAAATCACATCTTGATATCTCTGAATTGAGATTGACTCCAATAATGTCAGGCCTCATTTTTGCATTGAAGGAGCTACTGCCTCCACCAAAACATGTTACTTTAGGTGCACCAAGTGTTCTCGCTTCTTCCCCTTACTTTGGTCGTAGGATCCATCTGCTCTAGTCAGAATCTGGACTCATTGCTCTACATAACTTTCCTTAACATATTATGGTTCCAATGTGTTTTTTGCCGAACCTAACGCAAACAGGCCTGACAGTTAAAGGCAATCATGGCAGGCCTCTTGGCAGCCCTATAAGACCGAAGATTGTCTGCGTGCAGTCATTTCCGGATTGTCTGGGAACAGAGCCGTCAACCATATCTTGCAAATTTGTAGAAGACAACTTAACAAGGTGACATACTCTGTTTTTGGAACTCTACCTGCCCACTTGGTGGCCTTTTTCTGAAATTCCACTGTAACGGAACGGTGCTTTTACTTTGAAGATAATTCTACGGCTTATTTGAAACAATGGTGCACCTGCTTTTGCATAACACTATCTGGAAGTTGCCCGATCACTCAGGCTCTATCCAGATCAGTCAAATGTGCCATGGTTATTATTGGAGCAAACACCTACTGACCATTGAAGCAGGGCCCTTGTTCACAATCAGGTGCCTAATTGGCAGCACTTAGGATACTACCAACCCCTTGGAAAATACTGGAATCACCAGTCTTGAAGGATGTTCATTAAGTTGTTTAAATTTGTAGAAAAAAGCAGATAACAGTTGTGACCCAAAACTATGGTCTTTTCAAATGGAAACTTCCTGGGTTTAGGAAACACCAAAAATAAATCAAGATAACAATTTGTGGTAGTCTATAACAGTTTACTTTCTCAATCAAGCAGAGTGAAACTTTGAAATAACCCTGCAAATTTTAATTTCCAAAGATACAATTTTCATTTTCATATTAAATCCGTTCAATAGTCTGTAGTTGAAGGAGTGTTTACACTTTGGAGAGCTGTTGCACCAGGTGGATTGACATGCATCATAGCTCCAACGCAACAGGTGTCATTTGAAACAAAGGAGAGTATTATTAAACTTCTTCAAGAAGTTGGATCATTGTCCGCAGTCAGCTGTCTAAAATCCGGACCAAGTACAAACATGGGAAGGTTGTAAAAGGCAAGCAAACTTGTAGACCAAGGAAACCATCATAGACTTAAGACGGAAAACTGAATATGTTTTGAAAATGCAAAGCAAAACGAAGAAAAAATGGGCAGAAACTGGAGTCACCGTCTGTGACTGAACTGTAAGAAACCGCCAAAAGAAAATTGGATTTAAAATACAGAAAAGCTAAATGAAAGCCATCATTAACATCTAAACAGAAAAAAACAAGGTTACAATGAGCTAAAGAAAAGCCATCATGGACTATGGATGAAAGTCATATTAAGTGCTGAATCGCAACACTGGTGATTATGCTGGAACTTTAGTTTGGTGCCGTTCCAATAAGCTTTATAAAGACGATTGCCAGAAGAAAATATGCTAATGTCTACAGTCATTGATGATATAGGGCTGCATGTCAGGTATTGAGACTGGGGATGCGGCTGTCGTTACGTCTTTATTGAATGCACGCGTTTACATTGACATTATGGACACGTTTTATATTCCACCAATCGAAATGACGTTTGGGGACAAATACATCATTTTTCAATACATCTTGTCATAGAGCAAAAACTGTTCAAACCTTCCCTGAAGAAAGATACATGGCCTGCAAATAGTCCGGATGTCAATCCAATTGAAAAACTGGTGGAAATTGAAGAAAATGGTCCATGACAAGAGTCTAACCTGCAAGTCTGATCTGACAACAGCAATCAGAGCAAGATTGTTGAAGAGTAATGTCCGTCACTCGTTAAGTTCATGCCTCAGAGACTGCAAGCTGTCATAAAAGCCAGAGGTGGTGCAACAAAGTACTAGTGGTGTGTTGTAGTGCTTCTTATTTGTTTTTAATTATTCCACAATTTTTTTCCTCAAAATTAAGCAATTCCGTATTTTTTTTACTCTGCTCGATTTAAAAATGAAACTGTTGCGGACTACCACAGTTTCTTTTCTTAATTTCTTTTAGTGTTTTTTAAAGCCAGAAAGTTGACATTGGAAATGACTTTAGTTTTGTGTCATGGCTGATTTTTTTTTTTTTCCGCTAAATGAACATCCTCCAAGTCTGGTGATTCCATCATTTTTGCAGGCTGCTTTAATTCCTTTGAAACAAGGTATATTAAAAGTAGGCCTGCCCAAAGTTAACGCTTTAAAGGCCTACTGAAATGATTTTTTTTTATTTAAATGGGGATAGCAGATCCATTCTATGTGTCATACTTGATCATTTCGCGATACTGCCATATTTTTGATGAAAGTATTTAGTATAGAACATCGACGATAAAGGTCGCAACTTTTGGTCGCTGATAAAAAAAAGCCTTGCGTGTACCGGAAGTAGCGTGACGTCAAAGGTTGAAAGGCTCCTCACATTTCCCCATTGTTTTCAATGCAGCGAGAGCGATTCGGACCGAGAAAGCGACGATTACCCCATTAATTTGAGCGAGGATGAAAGATTCGTGGATGAGGAACGTGAGAGTGAAGGACTAGAGTGCAGTGCAGGACACATCTTTTTTTGCTCTGACCGTAACTTAGGTACAAGGTGGCTCATTGGATTCCACACTCTGTCCTTTTTCTATTGTGGATCACGGATTTGTATTTTAAACCATCTCGGATACTATATCCTCTTGAAAATGAGAGTCGAGAACGCGAAATGCACATTCACGGTGACTTTTATCTCCACGACAATACATCGGCGAAACATTTTAGCTACGGAGCTAACGTGATAGCATCGGGCTTAACTGCACATAGAAACAAAAGAAATAAACCCCTGACTGGAAGGATAGACAGAAAATCAACAATACTATTAAACCATGGACATGTAAATACACGGTTAATGCTTTCCAGCCTGGCGAAGGTTAACAATGCTGTTACTAACGACGCCATTGAAGCTAACTTAGCAACGGGACCTCACAGAGCTATGCTAAAAACATTAGCTATCCACCTACACCAGCCAGCCCTCATCTGCTCATCAACACCCGGGCTCACTTGCGTTCCAGCGATCGACGGTGCGACAAAGGACTTCACCCGATCACCGATGCGGTCGGCGGCTAGCGTCGGATAGCGCGTCTGCTATCCACCTCAAAGTCCTCCTATTTGTGTTGCTGCAGCCAGCCGCTAATACACCGATCCCACCTACAACGTTCTTCTTTGCAGTCTTCATTGTTCATTAAACAAATTGCAAAAGATTCACCAACACAGATGTCCAGAATACTGTGGAATTTTGAGATGAAAACAGAGCTTTTTGTATTGGATTCAATGGCGTCCGAATACTTCCGTTTCAACGATTGACGTCACGTGCATACGTCATCATACATAGACGTTTTCAACCGGAAGTTTAGCGGGAAATTTAAAATTGCACTTTATAAGTTAACCCGGCCGTATTGGCATGTGTTGCAATGTTAAGATTTCATCATTGATATATAAACTATCAGACTGCGTGGTCGGTAGTAGTGGGTTTCAGTAGGCCTTTAACTCATGTGATTAATTACAAAACGTTAATGCAGTGATCATGTATGAATGCAGATTAATCACCAAGAAGCACTGTTACAACACCAGATATTTTGTTTTCTAATTTTTTACCATTGTGGTAAAAAATGCTTGAAAATAAACTTGCAATTTTTTAACTTTGAAAACATTAAAGGATGGACTTACATTAAGCTTTAAAAGAGGTTAAATCAACTCTCCTAAATGGTCCAACCTCTAAAGAGTTCTGCATCCCTTTCAACCACTCCAATAAATATTTAATTAAACAAGACATTTGACACCGCCTGGCCAAAGTGCGTCATTACTCAAATATTTTTTGAGTAATGGGGTCGCAGCAGTATCCTTAATTACCCTTTTAAATTTTGTTTGGATTTGCATACGATTAATAGGAGACTTAAATAGGCCAATATTTAATGCATGGTACATCAAATTAAAACAATTATAAATCTCCAATGTACTAGATTCCATTTTCTACCTATTTAAATGCTCCTAAATCCAACTCGCTCACTATTATCAAAATACTAAAGGTTCCTGTTTGATAGTATGTACAATTCCCTTGTTGCATGTGAGACGAAGAAAACTCACAATGTCACTTTAAGAGTCGGCTTATCTTATTTATAGATAGCTTAAACACGAACATCACAACAAAGCTGTACTTTTGGATCATTTAGTGCATTTTGTTACATTCTGGAGCACAGTGTTCATGAAACACTTAACAGTCCCACTCATCCTGTCATTGATTAAGCCACTCATCGAACAGGCCAAACTAACCAGTCGTAAAATGCAACCTCTACAAAATATATGTAATCGCCAGTCTTAAGAGGATGTTCATTCAGTTGGAGAAAAAAGCAAATAACAGACATGACACAAATTTATAGTCATTTCAAATGGCAACTTTCTGGCTTTAAATAACACCAAAATAAATCAGCCACACAAATGGTGGTAGTAACTGTTTCATTTTTAGATCAAGTTAAGTAAAACAAATATGGAATCACTCAATTTTGAGGAATACATTATGGAATCATAAAAAACACTTAACACTAACGCCTTGTTGCACCACCTCTGGCTTTTATAACAGCTTGCGGTCTCTGAGGCAAACAATACTCTTATATCAATCTTGCTCCAACTTTCTATGATTGCTATGGTCGGATCAGCTTTGCAGGTCGGAGTCTTGTCACGGACCATTTTTCTTCCATTTCCACCACACATTTTCCACTCGATTGAGACTATCCATCCCCTATTTGCATTGATCTTATGTATCTTTCTTCAAAGAAAGTTTTTACAGTTTTTATCCATGGCAAAATGGATTAAAAATGATCCCCAAATACATTTATGGCAAGATGTATTTTTTAATTTTGAAAATTATATCCCCAAACATCCTTTTGATTGATGGGATAAGAAAGGTGTCCAAAATGTCAAAATGTGCATTTATTGACAGCCGTATCCCCAGTGCCATTACCTGACATGCAGCCCCATATCATCAATGACTGTAGAAATGTGCATATTTTCTTCAGGCAGTCGTCTTCAGAAATCTAATTGGATCGGCACCAAACAAAAGTTCCAGTATCATCACCTTGTTCAATGCAGATTCACGATTCATCGGTGAACATGACGTTCATCCATAGTCCACAATTGCTTTTCCTTAGCCTATTGGAACTTTGTTTTTTTTCTGTTTTGATGTTAATGACGGCTTTTATTTAGCTTTTCTGTATTTAAACCCATTTTCTATAGGCGATTTCTTACAGTTGAGTCCAGTTTACGTCGATTTGTTCTTCATTTGTTTTACTGTGCGTGTTCTGTTTTCAAGACATACTTCTTTAAGTTTTCTATCTTGATGTTTTCCTCGGTCTACCAGTTTGCTTGCCTTATACATTTTTATTTAGCGTTTCTGTATTTAAATCCCATTTTCTATAGGCGATTTCTTACAGTTGAGTCCAGTTTACGTCCATTTGTTCTTCATTTGTTTTGCTGTGCGTGTTCTGTTTTCAAGACATACTTCTTTAAGTTTTCTATCTTGATGTTTTCCTCGGTCTACCAGTTTGCTTGCCGTATACATTTTTATTTAGCTTTTCTGTATTTAAATCCCATTTTCTATAGGCAATTTCTTACAGTTGAGTCCAG